>NW_023270389.1:61988039-62269839 GCF_011800145.1 Mirounga leonina | reverse complement strand
TTATTTATTTATTTATTTATTTATTTATTTATTTATTTATTTATTTAACAGAGACACAGCTAGAGAGGGAACACAGCAGGGGGAGTGGGAGAGGGAGAAGCAGGCTTCCCGCCGAGCAGAGAGCCCGACGTGGGGCTCGATCCCAGGACTCCAGGATCATGACCTGAGCCGAAGGCAGATGCTTAACGACTGAGCCACCCAGGCGCCCCCTGCCAAACTTTTTGAAAGAGCAAAGTGGTCTGGTGGAAAGAACATTGGCTGTGGGGTAAGAGAGACCTTGGGGTGAGTCCTGGCTTTGTCTCTTGCTAGCCTAGAAAACTCCTTAATTTCTCTGAACCTAGTTCATCCCCTGTAATGTGGGAAGGGCATTTCCTATTTAGTGACGTTGTAATGAGGAGGAGGTATCAGGATACGTATGGTAGGCATGAATTTAATTTCCCCAATTCAAGTGTTTGGGAAATGTAACTTTATTTCTAGAACTCAACTTTCTTTCTTTTTTTGAGTCTCTATTTTGCTGGGTGGTTAGAAGCTTCCAGAAAGCCTGGGGTTGTGATGAAGTTCTGGAGGGAAGGCGGATGGGGAGAATGGCTTCCGTGGTACCAATTCATGGAGAGAAAGGGCTGTTGGTCTTGGTTGTCTGTGCACACTGGCATCCTCTGAGACATTGGTCACCTCAATTGCCCCTTGGTCGTTGGTCCTTCAGAGTTACTGCTGAGCTGTCCCTCGGTCCCTTCACTGTCATTTGCTGGTGTGCTAGAACTGTACTGCTGAGCCCGCATAACAGTTGAGCGTGGGGCTCTCAGATGTCTGCCTAGAGCGCCACGCAGCCTCGGAAATCTTAGTCACACAGGAATCCAGTTGCTGCTCTTGTCATTCTGGGCCCCAGGAAGCTCTCCGAATGCCTACACGAGCCACAGGGACAGCTCAACCTCTGGTTCTTTCTTCCTCCACCCAGGTTCTCACAAGGAAAGAAACACAACTGACCTCATCTTGGAATTGTGAAGGCTGTCAGGTTATTTACTCATTTTTCCCACTCAGGCTGGCCCCACAGGCCAGGGTACGGGGTCAGCCCTTCCCAGAAACCCACCCCTCCACCCCTGTATTCTCTTCCTCCAGCTGGCCGGAGGACTGTGGTGGTGTGATGCCTTAGGGTGTGAAGGGCATAAGGGTGTGTGAAGCCCTGTTCTTGGCCTCAAAATTCTCCCAAACCAAAGTTCTAGGTCGTTTCTCTTCTCCCCAGGTTAGACTTATGAAACTAAAAAGCCAGGAGAAGACGCATTTCTTTATCAATCACTCTGCCATCTCTCTCCTGAGGCAACAAGCTTATGGCTCTCTCAAGGGTGAGGAAGAGTTAGGGGAATCGGAAACAAGAAAACAACAGTCAATACTTCAAAATCTCATCCTGTCACCCTTAAGCAAAGTGCCAGCACCAACCTGACCCCATACTAGGTCTTAATAAATATTCGTTCCTACTCCCACCACTGCACTACCCCCTCCTCCTCAAGCAGCCGGGTCCTCTTGAACTCTGTTGGGTAAAGCTTCCAACCCCATTTCGCCATGAGATCACTTCCACCAAGCCAACCAGTGACTTCCCAGTTTTAAAAGTCAGAAGGGACTTAACAGATTTTCTCCTTTACCTGCCTTCCCTACAGGATTTCCACTGGAGAATACAGCCTCCTTTTTGAAACTCTGTCCTACCTTGGCTTTCATAACTTCTCCTGTTTCTCTACTTACTCATTTGGCTATTTTTTTCTCCATCTCCTTCTGTCCTCAAGTGTGAGTACTTCTGAAGGCTCAGTTCTTAACATCACATGGCTGCCTGGTGCCACTCACCCCACACTCTGGTGCAGACCTATAATTTCAGACCATGTCTTTTAATCTTCATAGTTTTATATCCGCCAATGCCAAAAATGCTAAGTCAGTTAATTCCCGTAGAGTGCTTAGCACAGTGCTTGGCACAGAGTAAGAACTCAATCACATTGGTGACTGTGTTTATTACTGTATCTACCTGAATGTCTTACAGGTGTATGTCAATTTTAACATGTCCAAAATGGCTCATTCCCTCTTTTCTCCCTCATAACCCTGCCTCTTGATAACCCTCCTCCCCAAACTAGGCAATAACAACCACAGTGTATGCATGCGCTCTCTCTCTCTCTCTCTCTCTCTCTCTCTCTCACACACACACACACACACACACCATGTGTGCACACACCATCCCTCCTCCCAGTGGTAGGAGGACAGAATTCTAGGCATCATTCTGTCCACCATCTGGTCTCTCCATCCTCCTGACTCTGCATCAAAAGTTGCTCTGGAGATTCTTCCTTCTTCTCCTTCTCCACTGCTCTTGCCAAAATGTACACTCTTATTTCCTCTCATGATTATTCTTCAGGACCAGCTCAGATTTCTTCATGTCCCTAAAACCTTGTCTGCACCCCTCTTTTTTTCCTGGAGTCCCTGATGTTATTCTTTCTTGCTTTTCTTCGTGTTCCTTTCACTGCCTGGGATGTCTCCTCCTGTCCCATCAACTTTTGACCTCATTTTAAAGCTCAGCTAAGATGTCATTAGCTTCTCTTTAGGTTGCCAGACTTAATCCCTCTCATTAATTGTTAATGCTCCCATGTGTGCTCTTTTATCCCTTTACACATATTTCTATTGTCACACATATTTTGTGTATCATTGCTTATTTATGATTGGTCTCCCAATAGATGGAACCTCTTGAAAGTAGGCACTGGGTTGTACTCATAGCTGACTCTAGATCTTCGTCTTTTTAGAGTTATCAGGTTTTTACGGAACTAAGTTGAAGGGAATGTTTAAATGTGAACAGTCCTGACCTGAGGTGTAAAACATTTTATCAGGGAAGACAACTGGACAAGCACTTATGCAAATAAGCTTTTTGAAACTCTGGAGATGTAAGAAAAAGAGGTTATGGTAACCCATCTTTCACTTGAAGGAGGAAGGGCATGAAGAGTAACAAAAGTGGGGACTTTGTCTTTATCCTCACTCTTTATACGTTTTTTCTTATGAATCGTCTAAAGAAGGTTTGGCTCATAAATAAGACGTCTAGATGTCATGCAGCTCAAGGACTTTCTCAGGTATTTGGAAAAGACATCTACAAGGAAGAAACTTTTCAGAAGATGAGAGGTGGAAGGAGACCTGCTATAGGCAAGCATGACATGTTTATAAATTGTTATTCTCTGTCTTTGTATACTCAAGGCTCATGGTAGCACTTTCTTCTTTTTTAAGATTTTATTTATTTGTTTATTTGAGAGAGAGAGCTTTTGAGAGTGGGGGAGAGGAGCAGAGGGAGAGGCAGAGAATCCCAAGCAGACTGCGCCCACTGTGGAGCCCAACGTGGGGCTCAGTCTGAGGACCCCAAGACCACAACGTGAGCCAAAACCAGGAGTCGGTAGCTCAACCGATTGAGCCACCCAGGCGCCCGCACAGTAACACTTTCAATGGAGCAAGATGAAGTTAAGAAGTTTACACTAGACACCAAAATCCATTCCAAAGTCTATCATCTTCTTTTTTTAAAATTAAGTTTATAATTTTAATTCCAGTCTAGTTAGCATACAGTTTATATTAGTTTCAGGTGTGCAATATAGTGATTCAACACTTCCCTACATTACTCACTGCTGGTCATGGTTAAGTGGACTCCTAATCCCCATCACCTATCTCACCCATTCCCCTTCCCACCTCCCATCAGTTTGTTCTCTATAGTTAAGAGTCTGTTTCTTTTTTCCCCTTTGCTCATTTGTTTTGTTTCTTAAATTCCATGTACGAGTAAAATCATATGGTATTTGTCTTTCTCTGACTGACTGATTTAGCTTAGCATTATACTCTCTAGCTCCATCCATGTCATTGCAAATGGCAAGATTTCATTCTTCTTAGTGGCTGAGTAATATTCCATTATATTCCATCCACCACATCTTCTTTATCTATTCATTAGTCATTGGACACTTGGGCTGTTTCCATATTTTGGCTTTTGTAAATACTGCTGCTATATACATAGGGGTGCATGTATCCCTTTGAATTAGTGTTTTTGTATTTTTTTGGTAAATACCCAGTAGTGTGATTACTGGATTGTAGGGTAGTTCTATTTTTAACTTTCTGAGGAAACTCCATGCTATTTTCCACAGTGTCTCCACCAGTTTGCATTCCCACCAAGAGTGCACAAGGGTTCTCTTTTCTCCACATCCTCACTAACACCTGTTGTTTCTTGTGTTGTTGATTTTAGCCATTACGACAGGTGTGAGGTGGTATCTCATTGTAGTTTTGGTTGGCGTTTCCCTGACAGTTAGTGATGTTGACTGTCTTTTCATGAGTCTGTTAGCCATCTGTATGTCTTCTTTGGAGAAATATCTGCTCATGTCTTCTGTCCATTTTTTTAATTGGATTATTTGTTTTCTGGGTGTTGAGTTGCATCGGTTCTTTATATATTTTGGATACTTGATTGCAAAGTCCATCATTTTCTAGATTGTTTATACTTTGATATAAAACAAAGGAAGACAACTCCTCTTTGGCAATCACAGACATTAAAGAAAACTCAAGGCAGGCTTATGCTATTTAAAAAAAATCTATTTTAGCTTCATGTCCATATTCAGAGGTTTTCATGACTCAGTGTCACCTTCATTCAAGTGACCAACTCTCAGTACAAACTGTCCTTGCATATTTTGATTTTGTGGCATATTTATATATTGTAGGCTCTTTGGAGAGAAACTTTCATAGCGTTCAACTTAAAATTCTTTAAGCTAAATTTTGAGAAATTAACCAAGGCAAGAGTCTAATTATTTAATATCATCAATGTAGGTAACAATATATGAAAAAGCTAATGTGTTGTTTGTCACATATTTTGTCAAACAGAAATATAAACAAACAAAAGAAATATAAACAAATGTAAAGAAGATACTATTTCAATTAACTTTGTGCCTTGAACCCGTGTTAAACTTAGTATATATTTTTTGGTAATAGCTGATAATTATTTTTATACATGTGAGCACATACTTAAATAAGAAACAACAAAATACTTATACCACAGAAAGAATACGCCTTTTAATAAGATTTTAAAACTGAAGTTTTAACTCAGATCCCAAGATACAAAAAGCAGGGAATTTCACGTCAGGTAACTATTACGAAGGAACTAGCTCAAAGTCTATTCTATGACTGAAACACGCTCATTCACTTTAGGAATATAAAATAGTGGAGAAAATTCGACAGAGAGATTTGAAGGGATTACACTGGGGAAAGTCGAGGTCACCGTCTCCACTGGGGAGGGGGGGTGGGGGTGCTTCTTCAGCTCATGCCAGGGGCTGCTGTGGGATTCCATGGCTTACATGGGCTCACTGCAGAGTTTGCAGTGCATTCCCTCCAATGCAGGGATTCTGTGGAAACTGGGAAGCAGGCTGCCCCAAGTGCCTCTGTGGCAGAACCAAGACAGAAAGAGTGGCCTGCAGAGCGAAGGATGCATAAGTATCTCCCTTGGCCCAGTTAAAGTCTCTGCGGAGAGAGCGAGCTGGCCTGGGGCCATCTTGAGTCCCTCCTAGGAGACCTTCTGCCCGAGGGTGGGGGACTCCAGCAGGGAGACTCCAACAGTGCTGAGGAAACAAGCTGAGCGGTCACAAGGATCACGAGCGAGGGGTGGCACCGTTGTCATAGGGGCTGCAGTTAGAGGAGCCCAGAAATGACTCCAAAGAACCGCTGGAGATGTGGCCTGCAACACACGCCGGCAGCATCATGGCGCGCGAGCTGAGCACACCTGCGCACGGGGAGCGGCACTTGCTTCAATGTTCGCCGGTCGCCGTCTTGAAATTCGTAATTCTTTTCCAACAAGGGGCCCAGCATGGTCATGTTGCGCTGTGGCCTGCAAAGCCCATTGCTTGGTTCTGCGTATCCGGCAGAAAGATGCAAAACTGACCTACAACCGAACCCGCTGGAGGAGGACTGTTCCACCCTTGACCCAGGGACTGACTTGTGGGCTGGAAGAGGAAGACAAGATGGAGAAACCGAGAAGCTGAGCTTGCCTGCTTTCCCACTACAAGCTTCCAGCCTAAAGAAGGCTTGAATTCTAAATCAAATTTAGTGTTTTGATTAAAATCTAATTTCTGAATTGAGACGGTGTTTGCAACTTAAAGTGGCCATAGTTCCATCTCGTAACTGAAGGCCAAGAGAAAACTTCTCAGACTGAATTTCCTCTTACTATAAAACAGCAAACCAGGATTATTTAATGACATATTACAAACTCAACAATTGAAAGCCTTCGTCGTGTGGGCGGGGGCAGGGGCGCAGGAGTCAGGTGTAGATTTGAACATTCCAGTTGATTCTGAAGGTATTTTCATTAGCAGAAGACATTGTTTTTTAAGTGAATGGGGACACTTCCTGGAACAGAACTGTACTTACCCGAGACCACTGAGGAAGGGTTGGGGTAATTATCTAGGTGAGGGTTGGAAATTCACTGTCGTGGCTTCACTGCGAGCTGTCCTGTTGAAAAGTTCAGTCCCCACAGAGCAGATTCTGAAACAGCTAGACGTGCACGCCACCTCAGGAGGTTAAAAATTCTATCCTCAAATGGGGTTCTGGGAATACAATATATATGTATTAATCTTACTGCTTACCTTGATTCTCCCACACAGCCAGGGATAATAATTATGCATGCTGGTGGCTTTGGAATTAGATCATGAATTCTAGTTCTGAGCAGTTGTTTACCCGTGGTCAGTAATTTCTGTGACTCCCGTGTCCTGAAAGACTACATGTAACATCCAGAGATTGCTTCCCTTGCTGTCAGATTTAGAAGGACAATATGAATGAGGGAGAGAAAATCCGACAATGAAATAAGAGGGAGGTCTCCAGAGGGCTTTAAGCATCCCAGTTTCGTGGCATCAGATTGGTGGCATAGCTGTTCTCAGCTATTCTCACGTGCTACTAACACAGATATTTGACCTACACCTGAAGAAGGACATCTGTGAAAAAGACAATCTGTACTAATAACTATTGCTACATACACCTAGGTTTAAACTATGCTCTTTTGAAAATTGCTCTATTAATCATCAGAATAGTCATTAATTACAGCCGTGGCTTTCACATGGTTATTTCAGAAACCAACTGTGGCAGAAACTGGCTGGCTGCTCATCAAAACTATTTCTTTTTTTTCTTTTCTGGCCTAGACTAATTCCATTTCATGGCCTGCCTTGTACTTAGGTGGCTCCAGAGGAGAGTTCTGACCAACGGAATGTGAGTGGAAGTGAGGTGTTGAAAACCGTCCATGCTTTCCCCCCTTCTGCCTGCTTGATGTCATGATTATGCGTTGAATATGTCAGAGCTCTGACATGGAAGAAACATGGACCTTAAGCATTTGTTTGTTTTTAAAGATTTTATTTATTTATTTGTCAGAGAGAGAGAGAGAGAGCCCAAGTAGAGGAGCGGCAGGTGGAGGGAGAAGCAGAATTGATCCCAGGACCCCAGGATCATGACCTGAGCCCAAGGCAGATGCCCAACCGACTGAGCCACCCAGGTTTCCCGGACCCTAAGCATTTGTAAGAATAAATGTTTAGAGGAGACTTGCCTGCATTCAGGACTTTACATGGATGAAAAATAGACCTCTGCTGTTGTGTATCAGGATTTTTGTGTTTATTTATTGTAGCAGCTAGTGTTACAATAATGACTATTCATGTTTAGGATAAAGGAATTTTAGCTCGCTGTGCACCCACTACGTTTTAGATACTGTCTAAGATTTCATCACATTTAATTCTCATAATAAGCTGTTGAAGTAGTTGTAACTGTCAGTTCACAAAGGAGGAAATTAAGGCTTAGAAAAGTTAAGCAACTTGTCTGACATAAGTTCTGCTGAGAGAGGATTTGAACTCAGGTCTGCAAGTCTCCCAAGTGCATCCATGATCTTGCCAATAAGCCATCCCAAGAGGAAAGTATTGTATAAACTGTGCACAGGGTACAGATTTATTTTTCATTCATTCATTCATTCATTCATTCATTCAACACTCTGTGTGTACTTTGTGCCATGTCCTATCCTAGACCCTCGGGACAAGATACCCTTTTATTAAGGCAGAGAAGTAGCATGGTCCTGAAATTTTAAATGTACCTTCCAGTTTAAGTAACTCCCTTCAAGTGGGAGAAGTACTAAGAAATAGCTCTCAGTATCTGATTTAGTCATTGGTAGTCAAGAAGAGTGAAGACTTTTCTTAAGATGCATAAATTACTACAACTGAGAGATGTTAGCCAAGAATATCCGGCTTAAGGAAGAATGAGGGCTTTCTCCCTGAAATTTAGGGAGGGACATTCTCATGGATAAATGTGCTCTGCTCCCTTTATGACTGTGATATGTTGACAAGGAAGAGGAGGAGAAATCTAGCATATGCTCTGTATGGAGTACCATCATACCATAAAGGTCAGATTCTGCCAAATTCAAGATGGCACAGTCTAAGGGAAAGAACAATGCTATTTAAATAAATAATAGTTCTATAATAAATAATAATTCTATAGTAAAAGCTGACATGATTTTATTATAGCAATTTATGAAAAAAACTATAGAAGAGCAAAGTAGAGTAGAAATAAAAGTTTATAATTTTTCAAATACATGAAGCCCAGAGTATATAATCCACTGTAGTTTGCACAATACTTGATTTTATGGTTTAGTCCAGCAAAGATATAATACAATATGGTGAGACTTGGAGAAATATTCCAGGGCATTATGGCTTACAGGACAAATTTGGTTCTCACAAATATGTTGATGTTAAATTTGGAAACAAATGAAAATTAAAATATAAATTTATAATTTATATAAGTAATTCAGAATGCCACAACTCTCAAATATTTACAAGAGCTTTGGAGACACTCTTCTTAGCCCTGGTGTCATAGGGACTACTTTCTTAAAAATAAGAAGTGGGTTGGGTTCCTATAGAATAAAAATGTGACCCATTATTGTGTTTTACAGCAAGGAATCTGTAAGCGAGTCATTTTGCCAATAGGGACTGTTAGAGGTCTGATAATTATGGGAATAAATTGTGTACATTTTATGCACTGATAAACTGTATAAGGATGCAGTCTATGTTTATTAATCAGTTCTTGATGTGTTGGGAACTATGGGGAAAGGAGAAAAGCAGCAATTGAGGACTTTTCCTCCGGGGTGGCTTGTGTATCTCAAAAAGGCAAATTTTGTTCTAGAATCATCCCTTACAAATGGGGGAAAATCGATATAGCCCTTTCACCCCTTTTTTCTTCTTCTTAGGTGTCATACTGTTGTCCACACACAGTATAAGAGAATGACTACCGTCACAGTGTTGTCAGGACATGGAAAAGCAGAGAAGGAAGTGCATGTCAGGAGGAATTCTACAGAAAGAAGCCAGGATCATTATCAAGAATCTTGCACTGGGTGAAATAACAGGTACCTCAACAAGGCTAGAGCCACGTGGTGAAACAATACGGGTTTTTTCAAAGTGCTCCAGAAGCGACAAATCATGGTGTCAGAAAAAAATAAACTTTTATAACTTTAGGGACTGTGATGTAGAGGAGAGTGTGGCCATTTTGCACAAGTAGTGTCTCCACTGCAAATATTCTCAGGAGCCATGAACTTCAAAAGAAAGCAATGGTTATCTTGGTAGTGAACGCAATACATCATGGCTTCCCCAAAGTCAGGGAAAACTAGTATCCCTAAAAAGGGTGTCATCTGAAGAGTGAATTCCGATGCTCGGGCAATCCGTCTGCCCCGTGCGGTCGCGACAGCGACCAGTGCGCTGGGGGGGCTCTTCCGAGAGGTGTGCTCGGGCCGCGCGGCCAGGTCTCCGGGGACTGTCGGGGAGGGCTTCGCGCTCGGGACCGAGCCCTGGGGCGCGGAGGGTGGGGTGCCCTCGCGGCCGGCTCCCGGCCCTCGGGCTCAGCTCCCCCCGGGGCACCGCCCACTTCCGCGGGGCGGCGGCGGCGGGGGGCGGCGGGCCTCGGCGGCCGCCGTGAGCCACGAGGGCGCGGGGAGAACCAGAACTTCCCGCCCAGGAGCGCCTGCCCCCGCTGTCGGCTCCGGCGGGCTGGGGGGATGTTCTCGCGAGAGGAGAGGGGGCGCGGGGCGCCGCGGGTTTGGGGGGCGCGGGGAAGCCTGCGGACGAGGGCGCGGCAGGGAGGGGAGCAGAGGCGGCGGGCAGGGCCGGGGACGCGGGGAAGCCGCTCCCGCCAGTCGCCGAGAGCCAGCCCCTGACGTCAGGAGTTTTCCTCAAAGTCAACAACAAGCCCCGCGGCGGCGGCGGCGGCGAGAAGCGATCGGCGGCGGCGGCCGGGGAGGGAGGAAGGAGGGGGCGGGGAGGCGGCGGCGGGCCCCCCCCCCGGCGAGGCGCGGCCCCCCAGAGGAGGCCGCAGACCCCCGACCCGCGCCGGGCGCCCCCCGGGGCCCGGAGCCTCCGCCCGCCGCCGCCTCGCCGGCGTGACCCGGCCCCCGCCCGAGCGGTGTTTTCTGGTGATGAATTGAATTTGTAGCCGATATCCGATTCCCATGTAGAGTCTCCGCCTCCTCCTCCCCCCGCCGCCGCCCTCCCTCCGCCCTCCCCTCCCGCCGCCGCCGCCGCCGCCGCCGCCTCCTCCCGCTCCAGCTCCGCGGCCCGGCCCGGCCGGCTCCCTCCTCCCTCCCCTGCAGCCTTCGTCTGCCCTCCCGCCGGCCGCACCGGGCTCCAGGGGGGCCAGAGGCATTGCGGGGTGGGGGGAGGACAGGAGGGGAGGAGGAGGGAGGGGGGACCCCCGAGTCGCCCCCTCTCCTCCCCCCGCCCCCCCGGCTCCATCCTCCGCCGCCGCCCGAGCAGCTGCGGGGCCGCCGCCGCCGCCGCCGCCGCCGCCGCCTTTGCAGGTAACAGCCACCGCCCCCCGCTCGCCCCCTCCCCGCCTGGCCTCCGCTCCCTCCGGGCCCCCGGCCCCGGGCCTCCCTCGGTCGGGGGGGGGGGGAGGCGGCGGCGGGGAGAGGCGGGGGCGTCTGGGTTGTCACCGCGCCGGGGGCGTGGGCGGGGGCCGGGTCACCGGAGGCTCGGGTGTGGGTGTGGGTGGGGAGGCCGGGGGATGCCCGGCGCCGCTGACACCGGCACCCCTTCACTTTCCGGGGGAAGCTGGGGGGCGGCGGCGCGCGGGGGGCCGGGGAGGGTGTTCCCGGCCTAGCGGTACCGGCCGCGTCTGCGCTGCCCCGGCCCTGGCGCCTTCGGTCCCTGCGCAGCTCCCGCTCCCCGCCGGCCCGGGCCGCGCGGCGTGGGGAGGGGGCGCCGGCCGGGCGGGGGCGGCGGCGGGCTTATATAACGCGGGGAGCGCCCGTGCCGGCGTGTTTGGGTTGGGGGGAGGGGACCGTCTGCCGCGCTCTCCGGCGCGGGGGCTGTCTGCGCGCGCGGGGTGGGGTGCGGGCGAGGATGCACCGGCGTCCCCCGGGGTCTCCTTCCTCCCCACCCTTCCCGGCTGCCGGCGCGCAGGAAAAGGCGGCCCGGGGTGTGTGTGTGTGTGTGTGTGTGTGTGTGGGAGGTGGGTAACGTGCTCGTCTGTGTTTTTAATAGTAGTGGGGTTTTAATCCGCTTGGGAGTTGTGTGCTAAGAATAGAAATGTGCGGAAGATGCTGGGTTTGGCGGATCCAGTGATGCTGTCGCTGCTGGCGGCGGCGGCGGCTCGGGCTGCAAGTAAACAAACCAGCCTCTTCCTCGTCCACCTCCTCCTCCTGCGCATCGGTCTGCATCAGCCATGATGCTGGCTGGGCCCTCAGAGCCCAAAGTTGAAGTCTGGCTGGTCGCCCTGTTCACCCTGACTCCCAGGCGGGGGTCACTCCTTGTTTGGGATTACCCGGGGATCTTCCCTTAGGCTGGATTGAGTCTCTTTGGGGCCGGGTCTTCAATACCGATATTGACTGTTTATCTTCTGAAGGCTTACCCATAAGCCAAGGGTAGGATGCTCCCATTTCTTGCATCAAGAGAACCTTGTGAAAATAAAACCAACTCATTTCACCAGTGTGGTAATTGGTCGAGAGCCCAGTAGTTTGTAATGGATTACATTTTCAAATAAAAATTCGCAGCGAAACCTATGTATCTGTATTAAGTAGTACTATTAAGAAAATGTTCACACTTTAGTTCATCCTGTAGCTAAAACATGTGAAATGATGGACTTTTTGCAGTTTAATACCTTGCCAACTTCTTCAAATCATCAGGTTAGGTGTATGTTCCATATTTGGTAAGGCATGGTCATTTTATATCTTTTAGGAGGCTATAAATTACTACACAACCCCCCAGGTTTTGGTTTTGGTGGAGACTCATTAAATTAGGTTATACATTGTTAGGAAATAGTTGAAAAAGCCAAAGCCAGAAGAGTCCAATAAACATGGTTTAGGAAAATTTGTTTTCAGAACTTAAATATTGCAAAATACGTACAAATGAAAGCGAGTATTCCAGGAGATGGTCGTCTAAAACCAACACATACATTCAGGAAGTGGTTGTCTGAGACAGGAATGTATTTTTTATTAAGAAATCTAATTCTTAGTAAATTATTAGCTTTCTGAGGTGAATGTGCAATACTTCGGAAGATATATATCAGGACTGTAGTTATTTTGTTTTTCTTTTGCCAACACATAATCTTGACTTTGAAAGTTTACCAAGGAGACTGTATTTGAAGATGTGCTTTTTGTTTGTCTCAGTAGGATTGACCCCGATATCTTTGATTGGCTTGAGCTTCTAATTTTAAAGTGAGGGAGTGCATATATCACATGAATGAGAAACCATTGGAATTTAGATGACTGGAGAGCTATAGTTTTCAGTTGTTATGTTTGTGGTAGGTGTTTGTGGTAGTAGGTTTTCCCACAGCATTTAAAAAATATCTAAAGTAATTCTACAAAAAAACCTAGGAAACTATTATTTATATCCATTTTGTCCCCTACACTTAGTCTTCCTGTAAGGACTACTTTAGTGAGTTTTCCAACTGAAAATTCATTTTTAGTTTGACACTGACTCTTAGTTTCAGTTGTATATGTGAAGGTACTTAAGGGTTCAGCTTTAGACTTTTTGGTTTATGTAATTTTATAGCTGTAAAATATTTTAAATAAGATTTCATTCATCCTTCCAACAAATATTTGAGTGTGAACTATGTGCCAGGAGCTAGTTTGGTTAAAAACTTTATTTACTTTTCATTCAGAAGATTACTACCATTAGAAAGAGAATTTGTTTTCAGAATCATTGCAAATCTAAACATGTTTTGGTTAAACATCCTAGGACAAATGTACTTAGCATAATAGAACCTTGTGCAAAGTAGGGATTTAAGATTTTTTTAAACTCTGGTTTTTGATTTAAACATATAAGAGATTTTATTTCTTAAAAATTTGATGGAAATTTCCAACTATTTGGTTTTCTTTAAAAAGAGGAACCTCTTTTATAAATTGATTTCTGTGGAAGTTTAGAGTTTGCTTGAACTTTGCATATTTTTGTGAAAAGATAACTACACTTCGTTGTTAAACTTTTTTAGTTCAGGAATTCACCCTTGAGAAGATAAGGCAACTATTGTTAACTCATGTTAATTGGATTTTTAGCATGATTTGATAGGATCTTGTCTTTATAATGTGATTAAGTTTTAAGCATTAAAAAATACTTAATTTACAATAATTTATATTTGAATACCTTAAGATGCAAGACAGAAAAATAAACCATTTCATTTGTTTTGACCAAATCAGTCTTAAAATTTGACTGGCATTTTTGTTTTTCTTAACATTCATTTTAATGCACATAATGAATTTTTGTAGATATGTGTTAGAGTAATTAAATCATTTGAGCTGCTCTGTTTTTAACTCCAGGTTCAGGAGCGTGCATCGGTATCCTGAATCCTTGTTTTCTACAGCACGCACTCTTCCGTAGAAGAGTTCACTGGAAGGATAGCCCTGAATCATCTGATGTTAACTGAAAATTGTATCATGGTCTTTCATGTATGACAGTGCTAGGTCAGGTTTAGGGTCAATGTCAGCCAGTGCCTGGTGAGCACTTGCCACGTGCCAGGCGCTGTTCTAGGTGCTTAACGTGTGTCAATTGGTTTAATCTTCACAACAGCCCCTGCTACTTTTGAAAGTGGTTTTCACAAGAGAAAACACTTATTAACGCGGCATTATAAAAATCCATTTCTGTTTGACTGTCCTCGTTCTGAAACACTTTTTTCCTTAGCGTTTCTCCTGAGTTGTTTGTACCTCTCATTAGACTTCCCAGTGACATACTCAGTTTCAGTAATTTAGTACAATAATTTCCATAGAAATCACGTTAATAGAGTAAAAAAGTATATCAACAGATCCATAACATTCTTTTTCATTTCAGTTGTTTCAGAGGCCAAGTTCAATGCCTCAGTTGTTCACATATGTTATTGTAGTGCCATAGTCTTTTGGCATTTAGATGTAAACAGGTTTCCTTTGCCAGGTAGCCTTCAAATAGTAGTTAATAGATAATATATGTCTCTTGACCTGTAGATTTGCTTTTTAGTTCTCTTTTCAGTACTCTATTTATCACCAACTGCAGAGATTTCAGATTTTGTGAAATGTGAAATGGGTATATTTTGCTAATATTCAGAGGGAAAAGTAAAATGATTTCCCAGAAGAAATCTCTAGAAGACTTTCAAGTGAGAACTTTTCTTTCATATTAATTAAGAAAGCCTCTGACTCTGTTTGGGAGTCTAGGGGATGGGAAGGGCAGGAAGATGGTATTTGCCAGTATTGGAGTTCAGTTCAAATTTTGTCTAAGTGGGATTGATGTTTGAATGTTTCATCTTCCCAACTATGTATTAAACTTTTGAGGACAGGAACTGTGTATAATCATGATGGTGTCACTGGAGATACCATCTATAAGCGAAGTAGATACTCGGTAGATTTGAACTTGAAGAATTATAAATATCACCTCTGGAAGAGCTATGAAGCTATTTAAGTTGGTCTAATGCTACAGTTTTATTTTTATGGCTAAGGAAAGTGAAACACAGAGAATTAATTAAAGGATCTTATGTAGTGTCACTCCGGATGGGGCAGAGTTGGGAATAGGGACCCCAGTTTTTGGGCCTGCCTGGTGCTCTTTCTTTTTCTTTTCTTTTTTTTTTTTTAAAGAATTTATTTGAGAGAGAGAATGAGTGAGAGAGAGAGCACAAGCAGTAGGTGGGGGGCAGGGGATGGGAGAGGCAGAGGGAGAAGCAGACTCCCCTCTGAGCAGGGAGCCCGCGGGGCTGGTCCCTGGGATCATGATCTGAGGGGAAGGCAGACAACCGACTGAACCACCCAGGCACCGTCCCCCCCCCCCCCCCCCCCCCCCCCCCCCGCCCCGTGCTCTTTCTGATGCACCATGGTGATGAGCTTTGTTAAAGGATTCCATACCTGTGGGTTAACTCTCAGTTTAATCCAGGGTAAAATCCATCAAGCTGATCTTGACATTTAATGGACCATATATCAATTGTATTTTGTGTATATGTGCGGATTTTTTTTTTTTCATTTTATTGTCAGGGAGGTCCCCAAGGCAGATTTTAGAAGGATTTTACATGTGTGTTGGAAAAATTTGGCCAGCTGTGCAACTGAAATTCTTTGTGGCAACCCTCAACCTGTTCCTGTTATATTACAGATGCCTTCACGTAGAGACAAACCGCACTAAACATGAGAAAGGTAGGGCATCATTTGTCTATAGCTTGTTCAGTGGTTTAGGTGAACCAGAGGAATCCAATAGGCATTTTCCTAGTTGTTTCAAGTTAGAATATTAAATACAGCACCCAGCGCAAGTTTTTTTTTTTTTTTGGTTACTCATGGATATGTTGGTTGAAATGGCATTCAGATGCCCTAAACTGAGGTAGAGAAGAAGGGCAAATGCTCTCCATTTTTGTATGTATATTTCGAAGTTTGCAAAGTTGAAAGAACTGAAATTTTTTGTGAAAGTTGGACATCTTGCCTATTCAAGTATTTTCCTGTAGGGTGAAACAGTGAAGATATCTATTAGTTTTAAGAAAATCCACAAAGTTACTGTACTCTGAAGAAAGGAAAGGTATTCAAAATACATAGTTTGTGTGGCTCACTTTCCCCATATGACAGGTTTATGAACAGGATAACAACTCTTAAGAGGGACAGACTGGCTGAGAGTTATTTGAAGTGCAGGGCAACTTGCCTTGAATTTCCCTTTCATTTCAGTATTTTTCCTTTCCCTCAAATCCTTTAAAGAGTTTTATATGACCTTATGCATTTATTATGACGTATGTTAGTTTCACCTATTTCTTGAAATCAATGTATTATGGCTACCCTTGAAAATCATTTGTATTTCAAAGTAGCAATATTCTCTTGTCTTTGCACTTTAGTTGTCCTTCATTAATTCAGTTTGGCCAAGCATAGCTAAAGAATATAAAAAATTGTGGTTCAGGGCAAGTATATTTTACATAGTATTAATTACAGCCAAGGATATAGTTTAGAGGAAGTTGTATTACAGACAGTATTGTAGCTTTAAACTTAGAAATTAACATGTAGGAAATTACTAACCTGTGAATCTTGTTCTAATTTGTAAAAAAGAAAATTGCTGGCATGCCTTTTAACTTTGTTAACCTTCTGGTCTTCTGTTGGTGTCATTTCCTTTGTGATACCATGGTTATATTTGATTTTTATTTGAAAACATTGTGTTTACTGGACTTTTGAAAAATAACTCCATACAGGAAAAAATGTTCGCAGCGATTCACAAATGTTATACGTACTTCTGAGAGTTCCTATTGGGTTATTTGGTAGAAAGCATACCAAACTGATAGAAGACTTGAATTGCAGGAGGTCACACTTGCTACTTGTCACTATCTGGTTATGGTAATGGCGAGGGAATAATGGCATTTTTGGTTGGTCACAGTTTGCCTAGGTTCAGAATTGTAGATGCTGTAGCTACTGTACAGATTTGTTTCTGGAGTCAAATTCACAAATATGTGAAAGCACTTTGATAATAAATTATTGCATGGAAAAGATTTTTAAAAACTTTGTTTTGCTTGCCTCCCTGTATACTCAGTGTGGTCCTTGTCACAGAATAGGCAATCAATACCTGTTTACTGACTACATATATATATGTTACATGTTTCTTGAAATGATATTTTAGAAGGACCTTTGAAAAACTGATTATTGCTTAAAACTGAATGGTTTCTTGCCTTAAGTAAACAAATATCTTTTAAAAATTGTTAGGAAAATAATGCCATTCTTTCTCTGCCTTCCTTCCACAAAGATAATTTTGGGCAGTGTTGATGCTTAATTGTTTGGGAGTTGAAACTTGACCTCCTCTCAACAAAAAGTGTCAAAAAACGTGGAGAAAAGGAGGATAATTTTAATGTGTGCCAGTCTTCGCAATTAGTGGTGGTCTATAGTAAATATACTTTAATGAATAAGGAAGAATAGTTATTGTAATTTAAATTACTTCTATGTAGGTGCTTTCATAACATTTGAGTTTAGGTTTGCCTCTAAGATGACTTAATACTGCTCTCCGTTGACTTACAATATCAGTTTGTCTAGCGTGTTCTTTATTAGTTATGTAAAGCTACATCTTTGCTCTTTCATTCATCCTCTCTTTCATTTATTCTGTATTTGTTGGGCATATCTTATGTGCCACTGTCAAATTGCTTTACTAAATAGTAATGCTATTGAATGAGGTACATGATGTGAAAATGTTTTGTAAATTGTGAAGTGATATTCAAATGCTGTTATCATCAAATTCTCAAATAGTTTTGAATGAAAGTACCTTTAGTGTAACTGCTTTGTGTAAATTCTAAATTGAATCTGCCAAGAATTTTGTATGACATTTTTTAAAGAATAGACAAAATTAGATTATTCAGCAATGAAATATTTAATGCAATAGGCTTAAAAGAAAAACCAAATTTTGTCTGAGCTTATTGGATAGAACATATTTCTGGAGAAATTGGGACAGTAGGAGGAGGTGAAGTTCATGACCAGCTCATCATTTTGCAGATTAGTGTTTTTAGCAACGTGGAACACTGAGTGGGAGAGCGTAGATGACTTGGTACAAGAGGGTTGCCACTGTAGGGAAATTAAAGAATATGGTGGATTGCTTAAGACTCACTAGCATTGTGTTCATGCACACAAGACAGCATTTATTTCTAGCCTATTGGTCATAAGTCTGGAGTAGTATACTTTGAATGTCTTTTAAGCTATTTTCAAAGAATGTATCATTTTAGCTGAGAGTCCCAGGAGCAACTTTAAAGCTCAATATTATGATTATGGGTAGAATTTGGTAACAGTTTAAGATGCAAATGGATAAAGCCATTTCTATAATGAGTGGGCTTACTGGTCCCGATGACGATTATAAATTTTGTCCTGTTGATTTAACATACATTTCAGCACTTTAAATATATGAGCACTGATAAATATTTTTATCTAAAAACTTAGTTTTTTGAAAGTTTCATTTTATTTATTTTTTAAAAAATTTATTTGAGAGTGGGGAGGGGCAGTGGGAGAGGGAGAGAGAGAATCTCAAGCAGACTCTGTGCTGAGCACGGGGCTGATCTCAAGACTCTGAGATCAGGACCTGAGTGGAAACCAAGAGTCAGACACTCAAGAGACTGCGTCACCTAGGTGCCCCGAAACAGTTTCATTTTAAAACAAAATTCATTGATTTGGGTTGATGTGGATATCTCAGTATGTTGTTGTTTTGTACTGAAGGGTGGTGCTAGTGGAAATAAAGATGTGCCTGGTTCTCTGGTCTTGGTTCCCTCAGAAAGCAACTATGTGACCTGGGCAAGTGGCTTCATCCATCTAGACTCTGTTTCCTCAACTGTAAAATGAAGGTCCTTTCCTGCCTTGAGATCCCAACAGTGAAATGTTGGCTTAAAAAAGTGGAATGAATTTTGAAAATACTTTTTTTTTAGTGTTCTATATAGATGTGTTGTAATGCAGATTATTTTAATAGAAAGGAATATATTTTATATATGTTTATTGGATTTGTATTATTTTTTGGTTATTAATAAATGTTGACCCCTGATCTGTTCCATTTCCAATCTCAAGAGTATTAATATAGGACTTTTTTTAAATCCAAATCATATAACTTTATAGTCAAAAACCAAGAAGGACTTGAATGAGATGAGGCCCCTTCCTATGGGTGCCACCAAAGAGAAGGACTACTTGCAGCTCTTCTAAAGTCATTGGTTTGCACTAGGGCTCCCAATATTTAATGTCCTTATAATTACGTAGCATAAGGATCTAACCCTTTTAGTTACCTAGTTCTGTATTATGGAGCCAGTTTTCAGGAAGTTCTGTAAATCAAATTAAAATAATGTTTGGATTCTCTACTGAAGGTTTTTTGTTTTTGTTTTTTTGCCCATTTTTAGTGGTGAAATGAGTCTTGCTTTGAGTTATGTGGCCATTTCACAAAGGCCTGGATATCAGTACATATTACTAAAGAAGAAAAAAAAGAACCCTGTGGGTTCAGTAAGTTGAGGATTTGCTGAGATAAAAAAAGGTTATACATATTTTGTATCTTTAATAGGTTAATAGTGATGTTTTAAGGGAAAGACATGGTTTGTAGAATTTTTCCAAACTTATTTGACCAAAGAATTTTTTTTTCTTTTTTCATCCCCCCCCCCACCCCCGGAATTTCTCTTGGTATTCTTTCAAACATATTTTGGGAAAATACATCCAGATTCTAGTATCCCTTTAGACTCTCTGCAGTAGCAGACCCCATTGCTTCTGAGGATAGTCTTGGCCTTACCTGTAGGTGCTGAGGGCCCGTGTAGGGATGGTTTTCTGATCAGTCACACAAACTTTGTCAGGCTTTCTTAAGAGAATGTTAGTCTTGATTCCTCACTGCTAAATGATTAGGCTTTCTACTTAATTTGCATTGGAAAATGAGCCATAATTCAGTTCCAATAATAGCTAGGGAGTCTAACCTTGAACTTGCTGCTATGCACTATTTATCAAAACCCAGTTTGAGAAAATAGTATAGTTACATAGTCCATCCATCCATTTTTCTGGTTATCTAAAATTTATGCCTGTGTTTTTGGACCATATAATGCCAGTGCACCCTGGACTACATGTTTTAGTCCCTTTCTGTGGAAATATTTTTAACTCTGTTTTATCTTGGCATTTTCCTTTTTAGGTTGAGAGGGACAGTGAGAAATAGCCCTGCAAAACTCATTAGTGTATATATAAGGATATTTTTGAGGACTTTGTTTATTACACTACAAGGTATCTTACAAAGACCCATGGGATAAATTTCAGATTTTTATTCCAGGAAAAATTGTATTCCTTCTGAAGCAACTTCTTTTTTTCTTTTAAAAAATACTTATGGATACTGTAAATATTGAAACCAATTGCGTTTCCTTATTTGTACTGCTTCCTGAAGGCTTTCCTGCTAAATTTGTGGCCCATCTTTTGCGAATATGTAGACTTTTACTCTGGCTTCTTTCCATCTTAAGGCAGTATATAGTTTTGGAGTTAGGACTGCAGACTCTGGAGTCAGATGGCCTGGTTCAGATGTGGGCTCCATCATTCAGTAGTTGTGTTGAAATCAGGCACGCTCCTTAATCTCTGTGAGCCTCAGTTTACTCATCTGTGAGATGAAGTTAATGGTACCCTCCTGGGTTTACTGTGAGGATTACCTGAGAATAATAGATGTAAGCACTTGTTCTTGGCACATCTTAGATATCCCATATTTTTTTCCACTTTCATATTTCTTTTTCACTTCGTGTATTTTAAAAAATCATTGACTTTGTATTATTTATACTATTTTATTTATTTTAACAAAAATTCATTGTCATCTAATTCATTGATTGTCTAAAATATTTCTTGGAATAGGGCAGAGTAAGCATACATAAGTGCTGGTTTCTTAGCACATTGTGTTTTCCATAAAATACAGCTATTAAAAACATTCACAATTGCTTTGCCATAAATATTCCTAAATCCACAGAGATTTTGGAACTAGACATACACGAAAGTTTACTTTTAGTTCACCTAACTTTCATTTTCTTCCTTTTCACCTCTGACACAGCACCAAACAGATTTTCTGTATTATTTGTATAGGTGTGACAGGGGTTTTCTTAAGACTTTTTTTGTTACAGCCTCTTAGGTTAAAAGTTTCACTATCATTTGAAATCTGTCACAAGACCAGGGAATCCTGTTCATTATAGAACTGTTGAATAAATAAGTTCCCCAGTTTGAGGAGTTAGAGCTTTATGTGAGGTCAGGCCAGTTGAAGACATTTACAAAGAATTAGTTGTTTGTTATTGCTGTGTGAGTTGCAAGAATGGAAAAAAAAGAAATTCTTTCTTCAATACTTCCTTCCAGGCTGAGTCATCACTAGAGAGTGGGAAGGGCAGCAGCAGCAGAGGATCCAAACCCCAAAGCTGATACCACAAAGTAGCATTTCTCCACGTTGGGGGCTCAGAGGGGAGCCATCATGAGCGATGTTACCGTGGTGAAAGAAGGCTGGGTTCAGAAGAGGGGTAAGTACTCACCAAAGCCGAAAGTCGCATGCGTGGTAAGTGTGCTCGTGGTCAGCGATGTCCTGGAAGTTGATATTTGTTCCAAAGCTGTTACAGAGTCAACGGACAGACCATGTCCCGTGAGAGAGAAATGATATCTAACTTACGTGTTAGGAATTTGCTTGTTATTTAGGGATTCTTCGTAATTCTTGATTTTGATAGTTTATCATCACTGTTACGAGGACTTGGCCTCCTGGTATGTTGTGTGCTTGCATGTTACAGAAAGTTCGTGTTGTATTTTTCCGTGTCCACAGAGTCTACAATTCAGAGAGATGTCTTTCGGATATTTGATATCTAGAAAAGTTTATAACTTGTCTGCATTTAAAGACATGTAAATTTATATTAAGCCATTTTGGGTGGTAGCAGGGGAGGGGTTAAGGCTTAAAGGGAAAGAGTTCACCCACAATCTCATAGCTTCAGCAGTCCTGTAAGTTAGTTAAGGAGAGTCTGAAGGTAAAAGACCACATGAAGAAAGGGTTTTTGTGTTGTCTGTGTGTGTATGTGTGTGTGTATGTTTCATTTCATATTTTTATTTTTCATGATCTAGCTTTAGTATTTCTTGTTCACTTGTTCACTCCTACTACTTTAGATAAATAATTCAAATGCATTATTATTATTTTTTTAATACTAAAGGAAGAACTCTTCAATGTAAAGCTTAGTTTATCCTCTATGAGATCACCTGCTAATGTGGTTAATATGTTTATTAAGAAATCTGGAGTGTAGACTAGTTGCCAGGCAACTAGTGTTTATCCACGTGGCCAAATTGAGTAGAATGAGGACTGTTTCATTGTCAGGACTTTTAAGTTCCTGTGTACTGTATCTATTTTCTGATTAAAAGTTGCCTTTTAAATAGTAATTTCACTGTTCCTTGTGGGTCTGTAGTTAATTCCTGTGCTTGAAAAGCTGTTGTCAGAAGATAAATGGGATTATGTATGACTGAGTTTTAAAAAATCAGCCTTATTGAGTTATAATTTTCAGAACAATAAAATTCACCAATTTTAAGTGTACACTTTGATGAATTTTGCTACGTTCATACAGTAGTGTAATAAGCACTGCAGTTATGACATCAAACATGTCTGTCACCCCAAAAGTGCCCTCATTCTCCGATGCAGTCAGTTCTCTTTCCTCAGTGCTGACAACCACTGATGTGATACCACTGGAATCTTCCTTTTCTAATATGTCTTATAAGTAGAGTCAGACGGCTCTTTGCGTTTGGTTACTTTCACATAGCGTAATACTTTAAGGATTCATCCATGTTGTTGTGCATATCATTAGGTTGTTTCTTTACTGTTGAGGTGTATTCCGTAGTTTGGCCATGATACAATTTATCTGTTCACCAGCTGATGGATATTTGTAGTTTCTAGTTTCTGGCTATTATGAATAAAACTGCTATGAGCAAGGGAGTGCGTATCTTGGTGTGATGTGTTTTCATTTTTTCTGGGGCGATAACCTAGGAATGAGATTGCTGGTCATATGGTAAGTGTGTGTTTCATGATAAAAACTGTTTCAGCCAACTATTGTACTGTTGTTTCATTTATTGTATGGTCTGTTATAAGGTTAGAGGGCTTTTTCAGATTTCATTGCTGTATGAAGGCATTTTTTCTTTATTTTTTAACTTGCCTATTACATTTATTCTACCTTTCTTATTTTCTTTGGGATGGCAAATCACTTAAACCTTTTGGAGTAATACTTTATTAAGCTCTAAAATCTGCTCTCATAAGACCATTGCGAGGATTAAGTAAGATAATGGATGTGGATATGTTTTGAGAGTTTTAAAACCAGTGTAAACTGTTGCTGTCACCGAATTTTGCCAGAGATTTAGGGTGGTTCTTGAGTTTGTTTAATTAATTGTGTCTTGTCTGAAATACCATAAGAGAAGGTTGGTATATAATGCATGGGATAAAGAAACAAGAAAAAATGGACAAAAGTTTCTCTGTGTTTTTCCTGCATTGGTTAACAGTACAAAAAGGTATAAAATGTTAAATAAAAGTCTTTTCTACCCTCTACTTCTTCAAACTGGTTTCTCGCACATAGCCATTTTAGACCTTTTCTATTTTTAATTTTTTGGTGATTATTATCTAAATTTTATGTATAATATGCTAAACTTTATATTTGAGTAATCTTAAATAATCGAATATATGTCTATCACCATTGTGAAAAATGAAGAATTTAACTTGTAATATCTATTCTCTTCCTTCCTTCCCTGAAGGAGGGGAGAGGGCTTCATGGTTACACTTGCAACACTTGCACTCTTAATTCTAGAAAGTACTTAGGCATTATCTCTAAACTTGCCACTTTATGAGTTGAGAAAAATTAGTACCCCTCACAGTCTTTCCCCTGAATACCTCATGGTCCCCTCCCAGGTTGTGTCAACTGTAACATTTATTTAATGTTGTCAAGGTTTGTCACAGTTTCACTTGTTGATTTGGAGAAGCAGTAATCAATATTGTGGTAAGTAAATACTCCCTGCTGCTAAGAAAGTAGTATGATGGGCACAGTGGAGCCATGGAGAACATATGCTGGTGTTCAAGATCAGGATGCACTTTAGTTTGGCTTCTAGCCTGGACTGTACCAGGTTTTCCTGGATTTTCCAGTTGCCATGTTGCCCCTCTGTTGGTTAAAGAGTGTCTGCCTTCTTTATCATACCACTTGGTTATGCAGCTTTTTAATCATAGTATTTGTTGACATTCTATTGTGAACCGACTTTTTTCTGGGTATGATGCTCAGCTAATAGCATGTTATTTAATTGCATTCTTGGACACGTTCTCTGCTTTCTTAGATCTTGTGTCTTTCCCCTATTTGTTTTGGATTTATTTTACAATGTTCTAGAAGTAATTTTTTTTTTTTTAATTTCCTGGAGTACTTTTTTCAGAAAGAATATGTGGGGGGTTGCTGTCAACAGAGTATTAAAAAATGTGCTTTTCACTTTCACACCCAGTATATGCCTTAGCTGGGTATAGAATTCAGTTGTGCAGCAGTTTTCCTTTGGAATTTTGAAGGTTGCATTCCATTACCTTTTGGTAACCAGTTTCACTGATAAGAGGCTTAATGCTAATAGGAGTAATTTCTTTCAGGACCTGTTTTTGTTCTCTGGAAGCTTGTTGTGTCCATGCCTCTTTATCCTTGACGTAATGAAATTTAAGGAGGTTGAGATGTAGTTCTTTTTAACTCATCCTGTAAAACATTTGTGACCCTTCGGATACACAGGCATATGTCTTCAGTTCTAGGGAATCTTCTGTATTTCTTTCATTATTTCTTCCCTTCTGTGTTCTCTGTATTCTTTTACGGCTTTGACCCCTAGAGCGTCTATATCAGTGTTCTGGTGTTATGATTTTTCTTTCACTTCCATGTCTGTTTACTTGCCTTGTTCTGGAAGATTTCCTTGACTTTTTCTTTGAGCCCTTTACAGTTATCTGTTTCAGCTATTACTTTTTACTTCTGGGAATTCTTTGTAGTTCATAGCCACCGGCTCTTATTTTACAGATACAATACAATCTTTTATCTTAGGACACTAACTAGACTTTATTTTTAAGTTTTTTCTCCCCTCTGAGTAACTTTTTCAGTTTGTTTATTTTGGTTCTTTTTTGGTGGTGTTAGTATTCCTCAGGTATCTGGTGGTTTTGTGGATGTGTTTATACTTGTGAATGAAAGACTGAGGTTGCAGGTCGTGTCTCCTATCTATTTGTACAATTTGTGTATTTTACCTATGCTGAAGACAAGTTAGATTCACTGACTGAGGATTTGTGATGGCAGTTTTAACTGGACTCTTGAAAGCATTAGTTGAAATATTAGGGGAAACCAAACTGGGCATTTTTTCTCTCCACCATTCTTAATTTATTCCTTTAGAGATTTTCAGTATGATTTTAAAAATAACTTTGTGTTTTAGTCAAGCAAATTTCATTAGGTAGTCTCTTGTTGTTTGGCCATATTTTGGTTCAAAGAATTTCTTCTAAAAGAGCATTATTGTTTGCTGCCTATTTACCCTGGGCAGATAGATTTTCATCGCCTGAGCTTGGGTGTCCTTGTTTGAAAATAAATGTGATAATATCTGCTTTCTTTACCTCACAGTGCTGTGGTAAGCAGTACGAGCTAATATGTATAGAGTATTTTTAAACTATTAATAAAAGTATTAGTAGAAAAGTTATATTAGCCCTTACTTTGAATATCAGTCCTTTTCCTCAAACTTGTATTTATAAATCAGTTCTTGTTAGCTCCTGTCCAGATTGAATCTCATTTTATTTGTACTTTCAATGTAAATAAGTTGTTCTTCAGTAAATATCATCCTGGAAAAGGAAAAAAAAAACAGACTTAAAATAATTAATGGTACTGTGTGGGACAAATGCTTTCCTAACTTTGGTGATTAGTGATATATATCAACACTGAAACCTCTTTTTGTGTGTGTACTTTTCTGGAGCAATTACAAAATGTAAGTATTAATTGAGATAACACATTAACATAAGATTGTTGGTGTTAGAGATGACAGTAAAGAAAACATCATGTAGCACACAAGGAATCAAGTGCCACCTGCATTTTCCTCTTTGATGGTCCTGGGACAGAACCTCACAGTTTGGTTGTACATCAGCATAGGACATATCTGCATACATATTAGATGCTTGTTAGATGATCTCTTTCACAGACCAGCCCTGGGTATACTGTTGGTGACTGCAGATCTCTAAAGTTGATGTCAAAAGTTTTGCTCTCTTTTGGTTTTTTATCCCATTACAGCTAGTGGTGATATTTGCTATGAAGAAACTTACCCCGTTAATAAAGTGGGAAGTTTAGCCAGCTTAAAAGGTCTAAATTAGGGGCGCCTGGGTGGCTTAGTCGTTGGGCGTCTGCCTTCGGCTTGGGTCATGATACCGGGGTCCTGGGCTTGAGCCCCACATCGGGCTCCCTGCTCCGTGGGAAGCCTACTTCTCCCTCTCCCCCTGCTTGTGTTCCCTCTCTCGCTGTGTCTCTCTGTCAAATAAATAAATAAAATCTTTGGAAAAAAAAAAAAAGGTCTGAATTATAGAATTAAGTAGACTGAAATACTATTAACCAGGGCTGATTGTAATTTATAAAATTCTGTTTGCGTAATAGTACTGTTTCTTAAAAAGGTAAGCAGTCTCTTATAAATGTGGAGAGCCAGTGTTTTGATAACAAGTGGGGTGCCTGGGTGGCTCAGTCATTAAGCGTCTGCCTTCGGCTCGGGTCATGATCCCAGGGTCCTGGGATCGAGCCCCGCATCAGGCTCCCTGCTCGGCGGGAAGCCAGCTTCTCCCTCTCCCTCTGTCCCTGCTTGTGTTCCCTCTCTCACTCTCTCTGTCAAATAAATAAATAAAATCTTAAAAAAACCCCAAAAAACAAGTTAAAATTGTAATGCATTGTTAGTCAACTCCAAATCTTACTGTTTTGAAATTGGTAACAAATCTAAGAGGTAAGGTTTTATCAGTAAAAACATTTGAATTGATGAAAATGCTGCAGATTCCTTATACTTTTTGTTGCCTCAGTATCTAACAAATTGAACTTTCATGTTGTGTTCTGTGTATGTAACCAGTTTGTGCTTTCAAAGAACTTGTTCCCTTAGTTTGCCTTGTACTTAATAGTTTCCAGTTCAAGGATATCCATAAACCGTGACCTTGGAATGATATCTGTTTTATATTCTTTGAAATGATTTGTTTAGAGGAACCGGAATGTTAGTGTTTGGTAATTCCAAGCTAAAACTTCATGAGTCTATGAGTTTTCTTTCAAAATATCTTAATGCCACTATGCAGAATATTTTAGTAATGTGAAGATTGTAAGCTGGGCTATATTTTAATGTGTGATTGTTGTGACCTAGTCAGTTTTAAGCTGTATGGAAAGCAAAATACACAATTTGTTGGGTGCTCATCCAAGTCCAAGGACCTTCTCCTTTACTCTGTACATACTTGTGTAGCTTTTGTTCATGTTTTATTCACAAAGTGAGTTTTGAAATAAATTATCAAGCAATTATGGAAATAGAAAATGACAGTATGATTTTCTGTTTACTACTCCACAGCAAGCATTTTCCATAGAAAGTGAAGAGCTGTGATAGTGACTGAATAAATCACATGATAGATTAGAGAAGCTCATTTCTACTATTGATGTTACAAATGGAGCATAAACCTGAAAAAATTAAATTTATTTTCTAATAGCATTGGAACTCTGAGATTTAATGTATTTACAATAATGTGAAATTTGGGGTGCCTGGGTGATTCAGTCGGTTAAGCATCTGACTCTTGATTTCGGCTCAGGTCATGATCTCAGGGTTGTGAGATCAAGTCCCAGGTGGCCTCCATGCTGGGTGTGGAGACTGCTTAAGATTCTCTCTCTCCCTTTCCCTCTGCCCCCAACCCTTAAAAAATGTGAAATTTATTTTTCTCATAATTTGAATACATTTATTTTGGAAATTTTAACCAAGTAAACCAAATGGAGAGAACCATCAAATGATAAGCTTTCATATGCATTCTAGAGTTATAGAATTGAGAGCTGCTAGGGGCGCCTTGTGGCGCATTTGGGTAAGTCTCAGACTCTTGGTTTCCCTTCAGGTCATGATCTCAGGATCATGAGACTGAGCTCCCAGTTGGGCTCTGTGCGCGGCAGGGAGTCTGCTTGAGATTCTCTCTTACCTTTTTGCTCTGCCCCTCCCCTGCTTGCATGTTCTCGCGTACTCTCTCTCTCAAAATAAATACATAAAAAAAAAAAAAAAACTGGAGCTGCTGTTATGCACGCTCACACTCACACATACTCCCCTTCCCAATAAGCAGTGAGTTTTGTGTATTGACCTTGTATCCTGCAGCCTTGTTAAATTCACTTATTCATGTTAGTTACTTTTATTAACATGAATTTTTTACTAATTTTCTGCATAGATGGTCAAGTCATCTGCAAAGAGCCACAGTTCTGCTTCTTCCTTTGCAATTCTAATGCCTTTAATTAACTTTTCTGGTCTTGTTTCGCTGGTTAGGAATTCAGGTGCAATTTTGAGTAAAAGTGGTGAGGGTAGACTTTCTGCCTTATTTCTCATGTTATTGGGAAAGCATTTATTTTACCATTATCATCATAATATTATGTAATAATCACTATTGTGTTAGCTGTGGGTTTTCTATTGCTGCCTTTAGTCAGGTTGAGAAAGTTCCCTTCTATTCTAGTTTGCTGAGTGTTTTTATCATGAGTGGGTGTTCACTTTTTTCAAAAAGTTTCCCATACCTACTGAAATTTCAGGCTATTTGATTTTTCCCATTATTCTCTTAATATGGTGTATTAGTTTCATGGCTAGAATAAATCCCATTTGGTCATGATGTATTATATTTAATTTACCAGTTTTGATATACTAATATTTTGTTAAGGATCTTTTTTTTGCATTTCCATTGGTCTGTCATTTTCATTTCAGGTTTTCGTATAATGGCTATGCAGGACTCCTAAAATATATATGTTGGGAAATATTCCCTTCTCCTTAATTTTTGAAGGAATTTACATAAGATGGGGTTTATCTCTAATTTGACATGTTTGGTAAAATGCATCAGTGAAACCATTTGGGTTGGAGCATTTTTGGTGAGATTTCTGATAATAAATCCAGTTTCATTAATAGCTAGATATAGGACTATTCAGATTTTTTGTTTCATCTTGTGTCAGTTTGGGCAAATTGTGATTTTTTTTTTTAGGAATTTGTCCATTTCATCTAAGCTGTTGATATATTTGGCATAAAGTTGCTCTTAATATTTCCTTATTCTTTAAGTGTTCACAGGATCTGTAATGATAATCCCTTTATTGAATTCTCTCTCCCTCTTTTTTTTTCCTCTTTGATCAGTTTTACTAGGAGTTTATACATTTCACTAATCTTTTCAAGGAGCCAAATTTTTGCTTTGTTTTCTTTGTCCTTTTTTTAAATTTCACTGCATTTGCTCATTACTGTTTTATTTTGCTTGTCTTTTTTTCTGGCTTAAGGTAAAATATTATATTATTGATTTTAAACTTTTTTTTTTTAAATATAAGTGCTTAAATCTGTGGATTTATCTTACTTCACTGCCTAAGTATGCCCCACAAGTTTTGATGAAATGTGTTTTCATTATTATTTAGTGTAAAATGTTTCCTAACTTGCTTTGTGATTTCCTCTTTGAACCATGGGTTATTTAGAAGAATGTTGCTTACTTTGAAAAGATATAGGAGTTTTTAGATATCTTAGTGTTTTGATTTCAGCTTTCTATTTGATTGTAATTACAGAAGATACTATGTAAAATTTCAGTCATCTGGAATTTTTTGTTATTTAAAAAAAATTTTTTTTATGGTCCACCATATGGTCTCTATTGATTTTTCTGCTGTTGTGGGTGTAGTTTTTTATAAATGTCTGGTCAGCATGGGTTATAGTGAGTCATATCTTCTCTAACTTTACTGATTTTTTTTTCTTTAGTTCTATCAATTACTGAGAGAGAGGTAAAATCTCCAACTATGATTGTGAATTTACCTGTTTCTTTTTTCTGTCTATTTTGCTTTATATATTTTGAAGTTCTGTTACTAGATGCATTCACATTTATAATGATTATATCTTCTTAATGTATTATATCTTTTATGCTTATGAAATGTCCATCTTTTTTTTTTTTTGGTGTAATACTCTTTGTTTTGAAATTCAGTGTGTCTGTTATTAATATTATAACCACTCCAGACTTTTTCTGATTAATGTTTACATCTTATATCTTCTTAAAATGTTATTTTACATTTATTTATTTACTTATTATTATTATTTGTTATTTTACATTTAGCTTATCTGTGTTTTATATTTAAAATGCCTCTCTTGTACACAGCATATTTTTGGGTCTGGTTCTGTTTTTTTTTTTCTTAATCTCATTTGACAGTCTTTACCCTTTAATTTAGACCATTTATATTTAGAACATTCATATTTATTAGTAATTATTAATATGGTTGAGTTTCCTTCTTCCCATATTCCTGCAAATTTTGGGTTTAGAATTTTTTTACTTTCTCATTTTATCTCTGCTATTGGCTTGTTAGTGATACCTCTTATTAAAATATAAAACAAATCTATGATTGATGTTGATTTGATTGAATTTAGGTCTACCGTTTTGTTATTTATTTTCTATTTGTCCTATTTAAAAAAATTTCTGCTTGTGTATTTGTATATATAGGCTATATAATATGTGTGTGTATGTATATATATATGTATATATATATATACACATATATATATATTTTTTGGCCTTCCCTTGGGTTAATTGAAATTTTTTTAGTATTTCATCTAATGCCTCTGTGCAGAAAATGTAGATATTACAGTTGTTTGTGCCTTTCCAATGGGACACATTATATAAACATGTAAACATATACATATATCTGTGGTGTTAAAATTTCATATGGGAAGCTAGAGTGGTTAGAAAAAAAAAAGTCTAGTCTTGTTAGATGGGCCATAATAGAAAAAACTGAACTGCTCTGTAATCTTGCATTCTTTATTTAATGGTTGTTGGAGGGCAGTGGTTTTCACCCAGGATTATTTTTCTCCCCAGGGAACACTTGACAATGTCTGGAGACATTTTTGGTTGTCATGACTTGGAGTGGGTGTGCTATTGGCATCTAGTGGGTGGAGGCCAGGGACGCTGCTAAATATTCTACCATGTACAGGACAGTTCTTCCCAAACAAAAAATTTTCTACTCCAAAATGTCACTTGTGCTGAGGTTGAGGTTGAGATTGAGATTATAATATGCATCTCTAATTTATCACATTCTTTATGGGGTTAATATTTTACTACTTCATGTAAAATATAACATCCTTGAAATACTATAGTTATATTTACTCCTCCTCAGTGCCTTGTTCTAATATATATTAGATATGAATATGTTATAAACTATGATACAATATTTTAATTTTTGTTTTTTTATGTCTTTTTTGTGTCTTTTAAAGAAGAGCAGGACAAATGCAGTCTATTACGTATACTTACCTGCAGTGTTTCTGTTTATTTGTTCCTATCGACTTGAGTTTCTATCTGATAATGTTTTCCTTCAGTCTGAAGAGCTTTCTTTAAGAGCAGATATGTTGGTGAATAGTACACTCATATTTTTGTCTGTCTTAAAATGTTTTCACCTTCATTTTTGAAGGATTTTTTAATTGTATATAGAATTCTGATTTAATTTGTTTCCTTCATCACTTTAAAGATGTCATTTCATTTTCTTCTGCTTTCCCTTGTTTTTGATGAGAAGTCAGCTGTTTGTGTTGTTACCTATATATAACATGTCATTTTCCTTGACTGCTTTCAAGATTTTTCTAGCTTTGCTTTCAGCGGTTTCAATGTGACGTGCCTACATGTTGTTTTCTTTTATGTATCACATTTTGGATTTACTGGATTTTTTTGTTTGTTTTTTGATATATAAATTTACGTTTTTCACCAAACTTGGGAAGTTGTGTTGGCCATTATTTCTAAAGAACCTTTTCTACCCTGTTCTCTCCTCTGCTTCTGGGACTCTGGTTATACCTGTGAAGACTACTTGACAATGTCTCATAGGTCAATTAGGCTGTGTTAATTTTTTTCAATATTCTTTCTCTCAGCTCTAGAGGTAGAACAATCTGTTAAGCTATTAAGTTCACTGACTCCTCTGCCATCTTTCTTCATTTACTATGACTGTATTTTCTGTTAACTCCTTGGATATTTTTATAATAGTTGCTTTAACGTCCTTGTCTGCTGACTCCAGCATTAGGATTTTCTGAGTTCGTTTCTGTTGACTGCTTTCTTTCTTTGCCTACTTTCTCATTTCTTCATACGTCTAGTAATTTTCAGCTGCATTCAGTTCATTGTGATGATATACTTACAGATTTGTGATCTGTTGTTTTCTCCAGAGACTTTTTGTGATAATTGGTACTGTCCTTCTATTCAGACTCAACACTTTATTTTACCTATTGTGAAGAGCAAGCTGAAATCTCAGCTCTTCTCTCCACTTTTTGATTTTTGCTTTCAGGCTCACTGGAGTCTTTTCTATGCATGCACAGCTCAAGGTTTAGCCAGAATTTGGGTTGAGTTTACAGGTAGGTTTTTGGGGTGCCCCATGTGTCTCCCTTATTTGTGGGATATCTCTCTTACTTTCCAGCCATTTTGGCATCTCTGACTCCAGCATCTGACTCCTTAAGCCAGCAAGACTATAGTTTTCTGTCTGAATTGTATCCACCTTAATTGCAAGGAATGGGGGAGCCCCTCAAGCAGAAAGCCATATAAATGCAGATCTCACCCAGTGCAGTTCCTTGTTTCAGGTGCCAACTTCCCTCCAGTTTTTGCTTGCTTTTGATGCTTTCCACTGCCTTCAACTAGTTGTTATTTATATTTTGTACAGAGTTTATAATTTTATGTGTGGGAAGATGGATTAGTCTAGTAGAAGTCACCCGACTTATACTCTGATATGTATATGCTTTAATGTATGGATATAAAAACTTGTTTAAGTTTTATAATTCACTTAATTTTGTCATGGAATTGCTCATAACAAGTTATGTGAAGTCGAAATTTCATCTCCATTTATATTTGAGTAAACTGATGGTTTCAACCAGTTGAGTTCCTATCACCTGGAAACATAGCTGAACCTTTTTTTTTTTGAGTGAATTTATAGAATTATAAGCTAGAAGAGACTTTAGAAGTAATCTCATTTTATACCCATTTATCTTCCAGATTAGAAAACAGGTAAGTTTTTGAGTTAGGGGCTTAGCCTGGACCAGTAGCTGAGATTTCTTTATTGCCAATTTTATAACACTTAAGCTAGTTGGCCATTATTTTTTGTTTCTTTTGTTTCTTTCTGACACTCAGGCAGGTATTGGAGTTCTTTTTTTTTTTTTAATTCTTTTTTAAAAGTCTCTTATTAGTACCTGGTGAGGGAGGGGCGTAGAACTGTTGGACAGGAGGAGAGTTTAAAACCCTGTGAGAATAGAAAAAGGGGAGTATCTTCCATCTGGTGGAATCCTTACGCTACCTGAGTGGTATCACTTACCACTCTGTGTCCAGTGGGGAATGCAGGGAAGCTGTTCCTCTGGAGCTTATTGCGTTACCTCCCTTGGAGAAACTATTTTTATTTCCTTTGACATAGAGAAACGTTTCTTTAATTATATGTTCACATTCTGTAATCAATCACTTATCTTACTGATGTGATTAACTGTGTACCTACCACCATGTTTTCTTTTATGTATGTTGTTGTTATGCCTGTTTTTTTACTTGGTATTTTTTTTTTCCTGTGTCTTTGTCAATGAAAATCTTCTGTGTCCTTCAGATATAAATTCTAATATAATCTCTGTTTTTTCTCAGATCACACAGTCTTTCAAAGTTGGAATGATTAGTCTGTAGTATTATATCACTTTGCTTTCTTGTGGCATTATGTGGGCTCTTATGTAGTTCCATTATTTCTCTTTGTCCGTAGTCAGCTTCCCGAGGGCAGGAACTGTGTCTAATAACAACTGTATTTTGCATCTAGGGTCTACCGGTAATTTGAACATAGTAGGCTCTTAGTCTTTGAGTGAATGAGGAAGAAAACAGTTTTAGAAGGTCAAATAGCAGCATGTCACGGATTTCAGGGCAAGGAACTAGAATTGGGACAGCAGAGGCAAGGCAGGGAACACAAAATAGATCACAATTATGAAAGCAGCCTGTATCTAGGATAGGGTTTTGGTAAGGGCAGTGCTGGGATTCTAGATCATGTTTATCTGTCAAGCTTTTGTGTGAGGGAAAATGGAACTAATGGTAGGAATTGGTAGAAATGACCAAATGGTTCTTCCTGGCCAAGGTGGCTGCACAGGATTCTGTTTGTCCCAGGAAGGATTAATATATAAGGTATTCAAAGCAGGTAGGTGCACTCTGGACACTAGAGTGAGAATAGAGTAGTGGTCATAGTTCTGGAATATTTATCCACATTTTACTCTTAGAACTGCAAAGTACTTCTGAGTTCAAGACAGTGTAGAAGAATCTTTTCTACTGTGTTTCTGATGGATCATTTATCTCTGATATTGTGGATAATTAAAATCTCACTAGGTAAGGCATAACTGTTTCATTATTTAACAGCTCCGAGTACTAGTGGGCTTTCTTTTGCCCTCCTGAGCAATATAAAACAAGTTCTGTTTTCCATAGGATAGGCCTTCAGATATTTCAGGATTGCTGTGATATCTTCCCTAAAATCTTTTTTTTTAAAGCAAAATGTTCTCTTTTCTTTCATTTGTTCATTGTATGACATGGTTTCTAGCCCTCACACATAATTTTGGTGTCCTACTGTGGAAATATCTGTTTATCAGTGTTTCTCTTAAAAATGCAGTGCCCAGAAGTGAACATAATCCTGTAGGTGTGGTCATTGCAGAGAAGAGCACAGCAGGACTGTTCGCTCCCACAGTATGTATCATAGGAGGGCCATCACTGCAATCCAAGGCTTCAGTCCTTTTCTCAATTTTAACTTTCAAAGGAACTTTTATTATGTGTTGTTTATGCAGATCATTTACATATGCCAGTTTGTAGTCCGCAAGTTTACGTTCCTATCACTGGTATGTAAAAGTTTCTGCTTTCTCGTGCCATAATTATCACTGGGTTTTATTCTTTTTAGTTCTTGCCATCATATTGCTGCTTTATTTTACATTTATTTGTTACTGAGGTTTAACTTTGTTGTTAGTGCTTTTAGCCATTTTTTCTTTAAATGAATTGCTTGTTTCTGTCCTTAGTCAATTTTTATATATGCGGTCTTTAGTCAGTTTTTACACATTTTATATGTTATTTATTTGTAAGAGCTTTTTGTATATTCAGGATACCATTATTTTATTAATCATTTTTTTGTTACAAATATTTTCCTGGCTTGAATATCTTTTAACTTTATGTTTTTGTCATGTAAAAATTTTGTAATTGTTCTGTAATTTAATATATCAGACTTTTCCCTTCCAAGGAGGCCATCGAGGTCACACTTAGAAACTTTTGCCCTGTTTTCTTTGAGCATCATTGTGATTCAAACCATTTGTATTATCTACATAATACATTAATTCCTTTTGTAAAAGATCCAAGCAGTATATAAATAAGCAGTGTGTGATATGATTCCTCCACTCCCAATTTCCTTCTCAGAAATAACCACTGTCAAGTGGGATGTGCTACCTTAAAGCCAACATTTTTCTTAAAATAGGGAAGAACCAGAAGGATACATACCAAACAATAGGTAATACTTGTCTCTTGTCAAGAGATTGGAATCCAAGAGATTAGGTGGGGGACAGGAAGAGGGATAATTAAAGAAACAAGACTTTCACACTTTATTCTGTATACACATTTGGATCTTGTGTTTTATCTCATTTTGCGTAAATGAGCACTTAACATAAGCACTTAACAGTGTATCTTAGAGATTTGTCTATGCCATTGCAACATGGTTACTCAGACATTTTGAAAAAAGTGTCTAACTTGATATAAGTTGCTTTTAGATAATCTATTCTTCTCATCCATCTACTTTTTTCACTTTTAAGTACTCATGTACTGTCAGTTTAGTCCACTGGTTAAGAGGATGAACTTTAACTTCAGATCTTGGCTTTGCCATTTATTAGTGACTGTGGGCAAAATACTTAATTAATATGCCTTAAATTTCTCATCCGGAAAATGGTGATGATAACAAGTGGTTGTAAGACTCTTGATTAGCCCTTAGCACAGTGCATGGAACATACCAAAAGGTTAGCAAATAGTAGCTATTATTTAGTAATCTGTTATAGGGTATTGCTAAATTTCCCATGAGCTTTACTAATATTTAATGTTTAGGCTCTTCCATTATTTTCCTCTGTAAAAACAATAAGGATACTTGCCCTTTTCAGTTTTTTTTTTTTTTTAATCCCTTCTGATGCTTTGCATTTCTCAGAGATTATTGATGCTAACTGGAGCTCAGCCATAAGTCTCTTACTTTCTCAGCACCTCTGGCCATCAATGTTGGCATTATGATGGTTCTCTTTTGAGAAGGTAAGTGTAAAAGAGGAGTTAATCAGTATTCCTTTCCTGTTGTCCAGGCCTGAATGCTGTGCTCTCTTCCTCTGGCTTCGTCTTTTGTAATTTTGAAATTCATGTTGGTCTGTAACTATTTTTTCCAATTCATTGAGAACTTAAAATTCTTTCAGTTGTTCTCTGTATCTGTTCTTCGTTACACTTTTGTCTTTCCCAACATTTTTTCCTATGTTAAATGAACTAGTGCTTCAAGCAACAAGTATATGTACTTTTTTCTTCCTCACTCTGGGTTGGGTAAGGTCAAATGATAGTCACATTTTAATCCTGTGGTTAAATTTTACTAAAACTGTTTGCCTACAAGAACACTAATTTCCTTATCTTGCGTAGTTGGAAGCAAATATATTCTATCCAAAATTCATTGGCCAAGAAGTAGAGCTTCAGTGTACTTTTTTTTTTTTTGACTTTATAATATTAAGCAGTAGAAAAACTAAAAATGAAAATAAAAGTAGTAAGAATTGGGAAGAGGGGGCGCCTGGGTGGCTCAGTCATTAAGCGTCTGCCTTCGGCTCAGGTCGTGGTCTCAGGGTCCTGGGATCGAGCCCCGCATTGGGTTCCCTGCTCAGCTGGGAGTCTGCTTTTCCCTCTCCCACTGCCCCGCTTGTGTTGCGTCTCTCGCTCTTGCTGTCTCTCTTTCAAATAAATAAATAAAATATTAAAAAAAAAAAAGAATTGGGAAGAAGGGTGAAGGGGAACCCAGGTTTTCACTCAGAGTGGGAAGTTGGTTGATGTGGTTACAGGTGATAAATCAAGAGACAGAGGCGTAATACCAAAAACATTAAAAGTGGCTATCTTTGAGAAGTGGAAAAGAGAGGGAGGCTACGTGTGTTGTGTGTGTGAGAGCATGCACGTGCGCAGGGCAGGGAATGGTGGAAGAGATGCTTTTGTTTTTAAGATTTCTATTCTTTCATATACTCTTGAATTATTGTTACTGGTGCATTTATCAGTGAATAAGTCCTATCCAGCATGATGCCAGTTTATGAAAATAAAAAAGTACAGTTTTGTATGTTGATGTATGTTTAAAAATTGTCTGGAAGGAAATATACCAAATATGAAAAGTGATTATTTCTGGGTAGTGAGTTTTTTTTCCGTCATTATATTTTTCTGTATTTTGTGTAATTTCTAAAGTGAATATATTACTTTTATAGTTAGAAGAACTGTTATTAAAGGAAAAATATCTAGGACCTCCTGGATTTAATTTGTCACACTTATTTGGCATGAGTAGGACTGTTTTTTATTTATACAAGTACTATAACTTTTTTTTAATTAAAGGAATTGTACACCATATTCTCTAAATGTTTGTAAATGTATTAGTAAGGCAGGCATTCTGCTAAAAATAACAGAAAACCCAGCCAACAGTAACAAAACAAAGACTGGTTTATTTTTTTCACTTAAGAAGGGTAAAGGTGAGCAACTGCTAGCTGTTTAGCAAATAAAGATAAAATCGTAAGAGATTCAAGCTCTCTCTGCTGCTTCACGTTCAGCTTGTTGGCTTTTCGTGCGACGCTTGTTGCTTTACGGTTTCAAGATGGCTGTACTGATGAGCGTTACATTTCTGTTCAAGGCAGATGGATGGGAGATGGCCAGTGTCGGGAGCACTGTCCTTTTTATTGAGAAACTAGCAGCTTTCTCAGAGCTCACTATCAGACTTCCTTTCATGTTGTGTTCCTCGGAACTGGGTTATGTGTCCCCGTAGCTGTGAGAAAGCGAGTCTCTGTCTCTGTAGCGGGAGGTGGCGGGGCAGAGGGGCCTGGGAGTTGACACTGTGGTAGCCAAGCAGCAGTGTCCTCCAAAAAAGTTCTGATATATACATCACATTTCCAGGAGAGACAACAGCCTTTCCAGAAGTTAGATTTAAAATTTGGCACACGGGTATTCCCTAAGATTCGCCCCTGTGGAGATTATTTTAAGACGTCGCCATTTTGTCTAGTTGTAGGAGTACTAGGGGGTGTGTCTGTAAAATGCTCCCTAACTTGACTTTATTTTTCTTATAGAATCCAAATTTTAGTTTCTATCCAGTATTTGAAGGATTGTGAGTTTTTAAGTTATCAGATAAATTATGTAAAGATTTTCATTTTTAAGCCAGAGTATGGAATGAAAATGTTAGTCACAGGTTTTTTCACAGGATGATTCCATCCTTGCCAACCCAAATAATACTGGGTCAGCCAAAAATACCCGGATTACATTGTTCAAAGTATTCAGTCATATATTTACTTGGGTTTTTTCATGCATGTATTTTAATGGGTATTACCCCTTATTTTCCTATTTCTTTGTCATAGACTTCTTAAAAAAAAAAAAACTTTTAAAAATACGGATATGTACAGTTGCCATTGTGATATTTATGGGTTTCTGGATTAAAATGGCACTGAGTAAAATATGTTACTATCCAATTAAGACTTGTTTATAGAAGTTTAGTACTTAATAGTTGTGTTTATCAATGAACTGACAGATTTTATGTTTGTCTTAACAGTAAACCAGAGATATTTATTTAGTCCTAGCCCATTTTTCCTTAGTCCAAAAAGGTATTATTACCTTTGCTTTTGAGGAGTGAAAAATTGTCCTTGTAAAGGAAATGATTAAAAAAAAAAAGAAAAGAAAAGAGAAGGAAATGATTGTATTCATTTCAATGATCAGATAAACTAATTTCTTTATTTAATTATAGAGAAATACATGCCGGAGACTGGGGAGGATGTGAAGATGAAGAAACAGGTCACCTGCTCTCATGGAGTCTAGAGTCTTAAGTGGGGGAAGAGACTCTGCCTGAGTCCATTTCCCCATCTGTGAAGTGGGGATAATGATAGTTCTTACTTACCTTGAGGTGGTTGTCGTGAGGACTGAGTGAGTGAAATCCTGTGAAAGGCTTAAAATTAGGCCAGGCACATAGTAAGTGTTCCATAAGCGTTAGCCTTTATTACTAATATGATCACAAAACAGAAATTTGCTCAGAATGCTTTGTGAACACAGACGAGGCAGGGATTGACTTTCTGGAAAAGCTAGGGGAGTGTTAAATTTTTACCTGCCCTTAATTCCGTATTCATCTTTGCCCCTCTAATGCCTACTGCCTAGTAAGCCCACAAAAACTGTTGAATGAATTAGAGAATGAGACTACACTTCAGTGGAATTTTCTTAAAGCATTTTAAAGTAGATGTAAAATTTGAGGATGTAATATTAAAATTTATTGATCTTACATGGCCGACTTAATCCTAGGATAGAATTTAGAATATTTTTTCCAAGTAAGTAAATAACAGAAAGTAATTTAAAGAATAGAAGAGCTATTACTTTCAACCAGATTTTTGAAACAAGCTGGGTTTTCAAACAGTTTAAGATACATTATTTTCCAGCAAGGACTTGGGATACAAGTATACGGCAGACCATAGCTCTGTCTGTAGATTTTGGCAGTATTGTGTTGTTTTAGATCTGTTTAGTGACATCAGTTATCTACTGTTGCAGAACAGACCACCCAACACTTCGTGGCTTAAGCCAACAATGGTTTATTAGTTTTCATGATTTTATGGTTTGACTTGGAAGTTCTGGTGGTCTCACTCGGGGTTACTCCTGTGGTGGCATTGGAAGGCTGAACTGGGAGATCCAAGAAAGCCTTGCCCCCAGATTTGGGTCCTGGGATCAGTGCTGGCTGGGAGTGCCTTCATTCTCCAAGCCACCCTTCCTCCGCAGAACAACCTGTGCTGTTTGAGAGCATGTGACTGCCTCCCTCTAAGTCTGGAAGACACCAGCCCTTCCCAAGGCCAGTTCCAGAGCTGGTTCAGCATTTGTTCGAACCCTAGTTTGTTGGTCAGACAGCCTGGATTCAAGGGGAGGAGAAATAGAGTCCATTTCTTTCTTTTTTTTTTTTTTTTAAAGATTTTATTTATTTATTCGTAAGAGACAGAGATGGAGAGAGGCAGAGGGAGAAGCAGACTCCCAAGGAGCAGGGAGCCCGATGCGGGACTCGATCCCAGGACCCTGGGATCATGACCTGAGCCGAAGACAGACGCTTAACCGTCTGAGCCACCCAGGAGCCCCGAGTCCATTTCTTGATGGAAAGAATGGCAAAGGATTTGTGGCCCTTTTTAATCTGCAATAGAAGCATGGTGCCTTAGTATTTTTTTTTTTTAAAGATTTTTATTGATTTATTTGACAGAGAGAGACACAGTGAGAGAGGGAACACAAGCAGGGGGAGTAGAAGAGGGAGAAGCAGGCTTCCCGCAGAGCAGGGAGCCCGATACGAGGCTTGATCCCAGCACCCTGGGATCACGACCTGAGCTGAAGGCAGACGCTTAACGACTGAGCCACCCAGTGCCTTAGTATTTTTGATTGGATATTTATTCTCCATATTTATCACTTTTTCCCCTTATGTTTTATCTCTTTTCCTCTTTTCTTTGATTCCCAGTGAATTTTCATAGTTTGTCTTCAAACTGTTTCAGTGATTCAAGTTTCTGTTCTTTTGGATACAAATTTACTTTTCCACAGTGTGGATCCTAGTTCTGCCCTGCTGGTTTTGCTTGGGCTGTATGTTTTTCTAGTTTTATGTTAATGTATTCTGTATTTTAGCTATCTCCCTTTGCTTTGCCTCTTTTAACTCTAATTTTGTGCAGTCTATTAAAAATTTTTAGTCATAACATAAATCATGGATAGGTGTGGTAGCAGGACTAGAGGTAGTGTCAGAAACACTGGGGTGGTGTCTACCATGCTGAGTTATTGACATGAGGAGCCTGAGTCTTTGGTTTAGGGATCTAGTGGAACTTGACCAGACTGCCCCTTTGCATTGAGACAGTCTTGAGCTTTTGCTAGTCCCTACTGAGCTTTTACATACATGTGGTTGTAAAAATGATTTCAGCAGGTTAACCATAAAACTGTAATGAAATTATGAATTGCTCAAATTTTGTGATTTAAAAAATGTAAGAGAAGCTGTTGCTAGGCTAGTTTAGAATTCAACCTGGTGTATAACTGGGAAAAGCATTTCCAGAGCCATATAAAGATGGAGTGGCCGCTGAATTCCAAGAATATGGAGGGGGCACCTGGAAGGCGCAGTCAGTTAAGTGTCCAACTCTTGGTTTCACCTCAGGTCATGATCTTGGTCGTGAGATTGAGTCCCATATCGGGCTGTGCACTCAGCGGGGAGTCTGCTTGTCCCTCTCCCTCTGCTTCCCCCGCCCCCCACCTGGTGCTCTCTCTCATAAATAAAATCTTTTTAAAAAAAGAATATGGAATTACAAGCCACAAGGTATTATGAACTGGTCAGCCACTTAAATAAGCTGTCTTAGAAGAAAACCCAGTTCAAGTAGAGCCTTTTGATGACCCCAGCCATGGTCACCATAATGCCTGTAGTCTCCGGAGAGATCCTGTTTCAGGCTAAGCCAGTCTTGCTCCATTGAAACTGCAGTAAGAGTTCATTGTATTTAAGGTGCTGACTTTTAGGGTAGTTTGTTACAGAGCCATTGATAATATAGATTTTGTACCAGTGGTTTTGTTTTGCCAAAACAAAAATTTAAAATGGAGGATTGTTTTTGGAACTCAGTGGTGGATACAAGCTGGAAAGTTTTGGAGGCATTTAGTGAAAGCCTGAAGAGCTTTGAATAGAATTGGTGTAAGTTTGATGGCCTTTGGGAAGGCTGTGGGTGAGAGCTTAAAGAACAGTGAGAAAAATATTAGTGGAAATTTGAGGAAGGAAATCCTTGTTCTGTAGTGGCAGAAAGCTTAGCAGTTCGGTTGCTAAAATGTAGAAGGAGAGACATAACCTAAGGGAAGTACTGTTAACAAAAAGGAGCAAGGAGCTGTTGAGTTTGAAAATTCCTGGCCTCTTCATATGACCAGTATTGCTAAAATTAAGTAGTAGATTCTGGGGAAGATCAAATATGGGACACTTTCAGGAAAACGTGGTCTCCCAGTGAAGCTGAGGTGTGACTTGAAAATCTTTGGGACCTCAGAAAGATCCCAGGTGTTCCCTCAGAGAACTGTGCAGTCCAGCAGTAGGGGTTCCGAGAACATGGAGAGAGCTGGCCTCCGTGGTCCCTGCGGAGGGGCTTATCTTGAGGAGAGTTATGCGTGTGGCCTTTTGTCTCCTAATGGAGTAAAACATGACCCACGGAGTGTTTCCTTTTCCACCTCCCTCTCTCTTTTAAGGACAGTTGAATTGGCAGAAACACTGTTGGCTCGGACTGAAAGGGCCAGGGACTGTGCACGGGGAGGCAGTATTTGGATCCCTGAGCCTCTGCGGGCAGGAAGCACACTGAGAAAACCACACGGCTTCACACCTGGGCTCCCCTCTTGGGAAGGAAAGAATGACTCCGAAAGCAGAACCGAGCTCCTGAAGCCAGACCCTCATTAGGAACGGCCTGGGCCCCACTGGAGTTCAGAGTTGCTGTGAGCCACTGATGGCCGTCCACCTTCCTTATCTACCCCCCGCTTTTTTTTTTTTTAATTTAAGATTTTATTTATTTGCGAGAGAGAGAATGAGAGACAGAGAGCACAAGCAGGGGGAGGGGCAGAGGGAGAAGCAGACTTTTCATTGAGCAGGGACCCTGACACGGGGCTCGATCCCGGGACCCCGGGATCATGACCCGAGCCGAAGGCAGCCGCTTCTCCGACTGAGCCACCCAGGCGCCCCAGTATTCCTGTATATTCCTTACCCCTTTTGGAGCAGTAGTGCTGTGGTGGTTTCTCCTTGCCTCCTGCACGGTTGGTCCTGAGCTCCTGACTCCCAGAAACCGTGAGATAATAAAGATTGTCCGGGTACTAAGTCTTGTGGCAATCTGCCATGCGGTGATAGAAGACAAATGCAGTGACGCTTAGGTTGAAATTGCAAGGCTGGGAAGGCCGCTGTGCATGGGTGGCAGGCGCTGGGGTGGGGGGCACTAACGCAGGGGTGAGGAAGACCTCCCATGCAGGGGCCAGGAGCTGCTGGACTCACTGGCAAAGTGTGCAAACTCAGGAATATTCTCAAATGTGATTTTTTATTAAATATTGGAGAAAGGAATTATCTGACCAATGACTATTACTAAGAACTACAGAGTTTTATGTGTGAAATGAGGAAAACATTTTTCTGCTTCTTTGACATGTAATTATTTAGTTTTTTGTTGGTAAGTAAAATTATGTCTACATAGCATATCGTCTCAGAGGTTAACTTAACGGTTATTTTTTTTATTTTAAAGGTTTTATTTATTGGAGAGAGAGAGAGCACACATGCAAGCAGGAGGAGGGGCACAGGGAGAGGGAGAGAGAAATCTTAAGCAGACTCTGCGCTGAGCATGGAGCCCCACACAGGGCTTGATCTCACAACCCTGAGAGCATCACCTGAGCCAAGTTCAAGGGTTGGTTCCTCAACTGATTGAGCCACCCAGGCGCCCCATTAAAATGAATAAATGTTAGATACAGTAGGGCTCTATACTCAGCTCTTACCTCCATTTATCTGTAAAGTGATTGGAAAGAAAAGGGGATTACCTTCACTCCTAACTTTTTATTTTGGAAATTTTAAATATATAGAAAAGCTAAAAGTATATCATTTTAGTGAGCATGTAAACAGCCTTAATGTTTTGCCGCATTTATTTTTTCCCAGCCTTATTGAGGTACACTTGACAAAAATTGTATATGTTTAAGGTGTGCAGTGTGACATTTTGATATGCTTACACACTGTGAAACGGCCACCATATCAAGCTGGTTAACATACCTAACTCCTCACATGATCACAGTTTTCCTTCTACCTTTTTTTTTTGGTTGAACTATTGGAAGGAAGTTGCAGGTTTTGCTCTGTCTGTAAGTCCTTTTAGCCCGACTCCCCAGGAATGAGGTAGTCACAACCACAATATCATCAACCCAGCTAAGAAAATTAATACATTCAGTAATCCCATCTAATATGGTAGTCCAAAAAAACTTACAAATTTTTAAAAATCCAGGGTCCATACTGTTTATTTGGTTGTTTCTCTGGCCCATTTTATTCTGGAATAATAAAAATTCTGACATAATTCTTTCTGAGAAGTGGGTTCTAATTTTGGGGCTGATTCTTATGCCTCAAGTTGTCTTGTAGAATGTCCCACATTCTGGATTTGTCTAATTTTTCCTCACTATTAGAGTCACATTGAACCTTTTTTGGTGAGAAAACTGCATAGATGATGTGTACTTGATCAAGAAGGTGACTTCTGGGTCTCTTCACTATAAAGACATATTTTCCCCATTTATAAATCTGTGGGGTCATAGTTCCCGACAACCCTTCACTTTGGTTTAAACTTCCATTGATGATACTTGCCTGGATCAATTTTTACATTACAAACTGTAGAGAAATTGCTTTTTAATGCTCATGCGTAATAGATTGATACTTGCCAGGAAAGAACCCACTGTTGCTTTTTCTTTTAAAAATAAGTATATTAATTGGGCTAGGATTTAAAGATATTTATTGTCTGAGTTCCATGTATGTTTATTTTCCTTAATGATGGATTTGGAGAAGCCTTGGTTTAATTTAAAACAATAAGTTAACAGATCGGTCAGATGGTTCCTAGAATTGCTAACAGTGAGGCTCCTCGAACAGTCATGTAATACTTCTTGAATGCCTGGTAGGGTGCAAGGAATCACACCAGATAGTATAATATGCTTAACGTTAAAAATCGTAGCTCCTAAGTACTTATCCAGTTGAGAAGATAAGACACATGTGCATATAAAAATAGAATAATAGAGCAGAAAATCATAAATGCCAAGTTACTGGTGTAGTCAGTAAATGCTTTCAGTGTTCAGAGAGCGGTCGCTTTGAACTCTGATGTGTGCAAAGCAATGTTGGTCTATGAAGATGTCACTGACATTCTGAACCTGGGCCTTTTAAGCATGCTTTCCAATTAATATCATGTGCCTATCGTGTTCCAGCAACCAGAAAAAAGAATAAAACGTGTCCCTTGCCCCTGAAACAATTACTGAATGAGAGGAAAAACACAGGAACGTATACTACCTGCGATCATAAAAATGCTCTAATGCAGTTATCTGGTGAGTGCCGTGGCTGTGTGGAGGAGAGAACAAGGACTTGACGTTGCTTCGGAGATGAGTGTGGGCGTGTGACTGGAACGGCTTCCTGGGGGAAGTGGCATCTGAGTCTGAGAGGAAGTGTTTAGACTGAGAACGGAAGACTATCCTAGGCAATGGAAGGTGGGCCCACATGCCCAGGGGCGTGACTGTGCGTGCCGTGGTTTTCAAGAGGCTAGTGATGCCGTTTGCAGCCAGTTCGGGAGTGGTCCTGATTTGAGAGGGTGTGACAGGAGTGTGTCCACGTGTGCGTCTGTAAAATTTTTTCTCCGAAGGGAGAACACAACAGTTGAGATTTTAATGGTAGGTACAATTTTTCAGAAAAAGTGTATGGAAAGATGAGCAGTGGACTGAAGAAGGAACACAAGAAACACTCTGGTAACAAGTGGGGAGTGGGAGGAAAAAGAGACTCTCAGGCAAGCACAGAGGGAGTTATTTATTAGAAAGAGCACTAAAATAATAAGGTCAGAACCACCGGACAAGAGATTTTACAAGAGGCTAGTTAATGCCACAAACAACAGAGTATACAGAGGGAATGAAAACTGAAGAAGGCCATTCGATTCAACATTGAAAGGATGCTCTGAATTCAGTTTCAGTGATTTTGGGGGAGGGTGGTGTGGTAGCCAGATTTCTGGGGAGTAAGGGCCTATTGACACTGAAACATCAGATCGAAGCCATTTGTTTGTAAAAGTTGGCAGTGAAAATAGAGAAGGAATAAATAAAATGAGACCGCTTGGTCAAGGGAAGTTTTTTTCAAAGAGAACACCTTGTAGGCACACGACGGCAGGAGGGCAACATGGGAGTGGGCCTGGAGGTCCTATAGAGGGTGGGAAGAGATGAGAACTTGGAAAGGAGGAGAGGCAAACCTCAGTCCAGAGGGGAGGAAGGGAGTATGCGGGAAGAGCAGAGAGAAAGAAGGATTATTAAGGAAGAGAAGAGGAAAAGAAGGAACTTACAGGTGATGGCCAGTATGTGCTCTGTGAATTTGGAGAATGCAAAATCGCCTTGGTTTAGCACTTCCTTCTCTGTTCACGTACCCCAGGAGCATGCACGGAGGAAGTCCCTACCTGCCCAGTGTTCTCTGAAGGTGGAGAGTAGCATGGCGGAAGGCTAATGGGCAAGACTGTAGTCACGTGGTATTTTCTACCCTTAGAGAAATATTCATACCAAAAAAAAAAACCGAACACCAAATCCTCTAATATTATCTTAAAATGTGATTATTATTATTATTATTATTTTTTAAAGATTTTATTTATTTATTTGAGAGAGAGAATGGAAGAGAGAGCACGAGAGGGGGGAGGGTCAGAGGGAGAAGCAGACTCCCTGCTGAGTAGGGAGCCCGATGCGGGACTCGATCCTGGGACTCCAGGATCATGACCTGAGCTGAAGGCAGTCGCTTAACCAATTGAGCCACCCAGGCGCCCTTAAAATGTGATTATTATTAATACATAAAGATTTAAAATCACCTTATTTAGGAACAAAAAGCATTACTGGATTTAATTTTAAAAGTTTTGTTAGTATATACATTTAAAAGTGTGTCTTAGGTAGAAAAAATTAATTGATCAAATTTTCAAATATTTAAAATTTTGCAGCATTTTTTTTTTTTTGAACTGAGGACTTTTCTCTCTGAGGATAATTTGTTAAGACTTTAAACATTTTAAGCAACAAGAACCCAACACAAGCTTGAGCAATGGAAGAAAAATGAAAAGAGCGGATGGATTTAATAGATTATGTAAAGGGGGAATCCAAGACAGACTGATTTCAGGTATGCCTGAATCCAGGAATCCTGGTGATGATGTCAAACATTCTCTATTCCGTTCCATTCTATTCTGTTTTCATCTCTGATGGTCTCATTTTCAAGCAGACTTCTGTTCTTTGGCAGCCCCAGGGTAGCAGCAGCATGGCCCACTATCCGAAAGGAAGATTGACTTTTACCCACCAGCCATGTGGTAGATAACAGAGTAGATTCTGTTTATGTCACGTTGCCATCCCCGATTATCACCCGACCTAGGAGTTTGGCATACGCCGGTAGATGAGAGCCTGGGTCGAAGGAGGGCACTGTGATTGTGGGACGAGTGGGGGCTCTAAAATTGTGGCCCGTTTCCTTCCTTTCTTACGTACACATGTATGTACGTGTGTGTATGTATTTGTTCTATAACAAACCAGGTTGTCTAATGAAAGCCTTGTGTTGAAATCAAATTCCTGAGGAGAGAATCAGCCTTTGATTGCTTATATAAACGAGCCTTAATAGCTTCTTTAGTTTATGATTTCATAAAGATACTGTAGAAGCCTTTCCTTTTTTATAAGTAAAAGTGTTTTCCGTGCCACGTATCACAATATTTTTATGTCTTCACAAAAATGGAGCAGCTGTACGTGGGTCGGTTTTAGTAGCAGCAAACACAAACACACAGAAACAAAACAACCGTCACAACATGCACACAACCTGGGTTTCTCGTTGGGATTATGAAACCAGTTATGATGGAAACATGGAGCGTAGTTGGCTTTGGAGTCAGCAGTTCGGGGCTTCTTTAGAGAGATAGTTGGGGGGGTGTTCAAGACAATGGTGTAGAATACCCTGTACAGTGCGAGGCTTCTAGTAGGCGCTTGACAAGTGATAGCTATCAGTATAATTCTTACTGATAAGCATTGATCTTTTGTGATGCTGAAAAGAGCTCAGTGTGACTCTAGCCGAGGTCCTGAGTTTTTACGTCAGCTCTTTCAGTGACCAACTGTGTGCACCCACCAAATCAAACTACTTGACATCCCTGGGTCTGTAAGACAGAGGTGGGTTAGAGATCTTGTCTTGCCCTAAAATTCTCCTATTTTTTTTTTTAAGATTTTATTTATTTATTTGACAGAGAGAGAGGTAGCAAGAGCAGGAACACAAGCAGGGGGAGTGGGAGAGGGAGAAGCAGGCTTCCCGCGGAGCAAGGAGCCCGATGCGGGGCTCGATCCCAGGACCCTGGGATCATGACCTGAGCCGAAGGCAGCCGCTTAACGACTGAGCCACCCAGGCGCCCCATAAAATTCTCCTATTTTTGATAGACTAATTTGGGTTATGGAAAAATGTAGAGTAGAAAGAATCTTCGTATACTGTAAATAAAATTGATGATCTTAGTTTTGGTGTTAGACACATTTAGGTTTGAATTTCAAGTCCTCTGCTCACCAGCTGTGCAAAGTTGGACAAATTGCTAAACCCTGTCTCCTTGTGTGAAGAATGGCAATAATTAGTAATAAATACCTGCTCTCTAGTTTAGGGATAGAAGTGCAGACATGCGTTTGATTTTTCTTCAATAACATTTTACTTTGATTAGTGTCTGTAAAGCTCCTTCCAGTTCCAAAATTTGATATGTAGAATTATTTGTGTTCTGTGAATATTTATTTATTCCATCTTTTCTGATAAATTCCAGCTGGGAAGATTATTGTAAGTCATGAGGGTATAATTATAAAGGTACAGTTACATAGTTGACCTTTGTCACAGCTGCATTATGCCTACGACATGCTGCCCTTTGAGACCACCTGGGGTAGAGCGTTCATATGGACCATTTCATAACTGGATTTGAGCACTTATTGGTTAGCTACCTTACCAGTGGCTTAGTGGTGGATTGTGTTGGAATTTATCCCATAAAATTGTACCAGCAAAAAAGAGGTGTACAAAATTACAGAAAAAATTTCGGTCAGATATTTGGAAATAAGTTGTGGACGTGGGATCTGCTAAGATTCCCACGACCAAGCCCCAGGTATCACTTAAAGATTATTGTGAAGATCAAAGGAAATAATGTATGTGTAAGCCCTTGAGCATAGTATTTTCCATATACATTGGCTACTACTATTGGTTATTTTTATCTTTTAGGAATATTTTTCCTCTTGAATCACCAAGCCACATTTAGTCAAGGGCAAATCCAGTGCGACACCCAATGCCATTCTTACCCATGGGCTCTACTGCAACCACGTATCAGAAAAAACCAAAGAAGCTCAACTAAAATGCCCAACTAGAATTTACTTTCTTTCTGATCTAGATTTAGTTCCTGAAATCATTTTTCATGAGGAACTTTTTTAGTATTCATTCATTCATTCATTCATTCATTCATTCATTTAGCGAATATGTAGTACTCATTAAGGGCTAGGTACTAAGGAAAAGAACAGTGACCACAGATAGGTAACCTACTTTATATTAGTAAAAAGCCAGTTGTTCATTTAAATTTCATTTCATAAGAACTTTGTAGTTGCAAAATAAAATTAATTGAAGCTATAAAATCAAATGAGGCACACTAGTATACCAATGACTTTTGGATTAGAAACTAGATGGTAAACTTGTTTCACTTTATTTAATTTGGTGTTTCTGAAACTTTTTTTGACCTGTTCTGTCCTTTCCTCCGCACTGAACCCACCTTCAGAAATAATAGTCTAAAGTAGGTTTGTTTAACTAAGTGAACAATATTAGGTTAACTATGATATTTGTAGGACAGAAGCTGTTGCCTATCACGGTATTGTATTGGGTGACTCTGTCCTGCTTTGCCAAGGACAGTTCTGGTTGATGCCTGTTGCTCTGGTGTGGTGATTGATAGTCTCCTCTTTAAATCTCTGAAGTGCCCCGGTTTGGATGATAAATGAGGCGGTCCGTCCTGGAGCCACTACTTTGGGATCACGTATGTGCCGGGCAGCATCCTCAGCGTGAGGTATCTAGTAACTAACTCGCTTCTCACAACACCCCTGTGAGGTTGGTACTGTTTTGTCCTTTTCTTTTTTTTTAGCATGGGAGTAAACTGAGGCCCAGAGAGGTTAAGTCTTCTGATTACACACCTAGTAGGTAGTGGGGTCGGTCGCCAAGCTCAGGCAGGCGCATCTAGTCCCGAAGGGGGTGCCCCTAACCGCCCAGCCTGCAGGTGCAGCCGCGCATGCTCAGTGAGCGCGCCCCAGGGCCCGCTGGGGTGGAGCCCAGGGGAATGGTGACCTTGAACAGCCAGGAAAGGGAATACAAACTTGGAAACAAGGTGGAGAGCAGGAGCCATGAGGGATGCACTTTAGGTTACATAAAGTAGAATTTGGTGAATTTGATTTTCTTTTTTCCCCCAGGAATTGCCCTCATCCTCTCTTAACTGCGAAGAGATGTTTTCCTTTTCACTTTTAATTAGTGTCCAGAAGTACTAGTTTTCCCTTGAAACATAACAAAAGAGCGTTTATTCTAAAGCAATTTATGTGTATTTTGTTTTTAAGTTTGGGGATATCTTCTTTTTCCTTTAGTAACAGAAATCAGACTTTTGGAAAAGCCCTTTTAAACTTATCCCAACTTATTTATGACAGGTTCTTCAGAGATCCAAAAGTTAATTTTAGGAAATGTATGGAGTTTTTTTACTACCCAACCGCCAGACTTCAGTCTTGGCCTTTGACTTCCCCCTCATTTCAGGTGGACTCCAGCTTAACTGTGCTCCTCCCCCATATCACCTGGAAGCTGAAGAATGCTGAAGTGTGTTATTACTTCCTTGACTGGTAATTTCTAAAACTGAATTTGCTTAATAAGTCTACAACAGTAGTTAACAGTGTGATTTTTATAACCAAACCTTTAATATAAATGTGTAATTTTCAGAATTCTAAATGCGAATGTTCAGCAAAACTGAACCAAACCAAACCATTAAATAGGTGGTATATACGCATTCAGTTTAGATTCAGCAAACATTAATTGAGGCTCTTTTATGGTTAACTTTTCCACTTTGTACTTAGGGATAAAAAGATGATAAACCTGTTTCCTATATCTTCTGCTCCCTCCTTCCCTCCTCCATGCCTAGGCCTTTCCTCTCAGCCTCCCTCAAACCTTTACTGCATGTCTGCTCTGTGCTGGAGTATGTGGACTCAGGCATAGCAAGATGAGTAAGTAGTGCCTCCCTTCAAGTAACTCGTGCCTTAGGGCGTCAGATCAGCCCCTGAGTCAGCTCAGCAAAGGGTGGTAAGTGTTGGAGCCAGGTTCACACCCAGACCTGTCTGCTGTCCTTTAACGATGACCAGAATCTAAGTCATGCGGAAGGAGGAGGGGAACTTGAACAGATGGGGGAAATCCATGGTGAGTTTCAGAGGAGCTCGTGGTGAAGGGGTTGGCAGCCATGTTAGTTACCACGAGTCGAGGGGTGAGGAATCAACGGGAAATGAGAAAGCACTTTTCCAAGAGCTTGATGTGGTAAAGGGGGAATAGATAAGATTGTAGGTTGAGTGCGTAGTACGATCAAGTGAATATTTTTTATAATGAGCTGTACATATATTTGCTGTATAGGAGAGAGCTATAGAAATGGCAGGTGAGATTTAAATACAGGAGAGGGAAGATAATAGAACAGAATCCTGTAGGAAGTTACATACTCTCAAGAACGTAAATGGAAAACAGGTTTTGTTTTTTTTTTTTCTAACTCAACATTTGAATTACATGATAAAATACGTCGTTAAACATCTTTATGATGTGGAAGCTCTTCTGGTAAGGCATATGTGCTAACCTTTTAAAAGAATTACATTAAAGGAACGATATTGCCATGTTGTCAGGAATTCCTATTTGGAAATAATGACAAACTCCTCTTTTATCCCACCTTCCCTGTTGCTCAGTCCCTCCAGTCAAAAGCAAATGGGTCTTGGCTGAGAAGAGAATATCTGTTTTAAGGGTCAAATGTGTCAAATTGTTTTGACTAGCTGGAAGGGGTGCTAATTGGGTCATAAATAGCAAATTTTCTGTTTTTATAAATCAGTGTTTGAGAATTCTAGGACCTCATTCATTAGGTCTAGGTGGGACCCAGTTAATTCATTTATCTACCAAATGTTTATTGACTGCTTTCCTACCATATTCTTATTACCATAATACATAAGTGAGGTTAGAAGATGGCCCAGGTGCCTACTCTCTAATTGGAGGACAGAGATAAATAAGCAATTAAATAAATAGGATAATTTCATATAATGGTAAGTGCTACAAAGAAAGTGAACTGTCAGATATACTAGAGTTACCCTGTCCAGGGAGCAAGATAACTTTGCATAGGGTGATCTTGGAAGGAGTTTTTGAAGAGGTAACTTTTATCAACCTTGCTTTAAAAAAAAGTTCTTTTTAATCGTGGTAACATAAACATAATAACATATACATCAGAAAATATACCATTTTAACCACTTTTAAAAGCATAGAGTTTGGAGGTATTAGGTCCGTTTGCAGTGTTGTACAGCCATCCAGCCACAGAACTTTTTTCATCTTGCAAAACAGAAAATCTGTAGCCCTTTAAAAAATCTCTGTTCCCCTCTGAATGAGATTACAACAGGAGATGGAAATTGCTAAACTTTTTTTGAAATAAGGCAGCAGATGGATAGGTGGCATCAGATTCCGCAGAGAGGAAAGGTCTGTAAGTGCATAATACTTGCAGCAAGTCCAGTACTCTGTCCTGAAGCTCCCAAGAGGCTCGGCTTTGGGAGGCACCAGACACTAAGGAAGGCAGGAGTCAGAAGGGGAGCCGAAAACAGGGATTGGTCAGAAAATGTGTGCACTTACAGGTGGAATCCTTGAGTTCTCTCTCTGTATACTCTGTGTAGATAGGTGACTGTCCACCAGCAACTCCTGGCTTTGGGAGGTCAAGATTTACCCCTCCCCCTTTTTTAAAAAGATTTATTTATTTATTTGCGAGAGAGAACCCGTGCATGTGTGCGAGGCTGGGGGCAGAGGGAGAGAATCTTCAAGCAGACTCTCCAATGAGTGCAGAGCCCACGAGGGGTTCAGTCTCATGACCCATGAGATCATGCCTGACCTGAGCTGAAACCAAGAGTCAGATGCTTAGCTGACTGAGCCACCCAGGTGCCCCCCCCAAGATTTATTCTTTACAAAATTAAAATTATAAAATAGAAATTGAAGAAGTGCCTGTATTCTGAACCAGGGCAGTGGGTGGCTGATTGACTCAAAACAGGAAGATTAAGGGAAATCTACACCTGAATTGTGGAACTCTTAGCCCGTTCGTTTTCTCTGCTCTTCTCCCAGAACTCCACAGTGAAGCCTATCCTGCTCATCCCCTGGAAAAGACTGAAATGTCTTCAGATACGGATAGGCTCACTACCAGAGCAGCCTTAAATGAATTCTACCAGTTGATGAGCCCCATTTCCCCCCACAGACCTTTTCGTTTTTTTCAGAGCCTCATTCTTAAATATGACTTAACATTCAAAAACCATTGAACATTTGGGGAAAGCCTCCATGAAAAAAGAGAGGTCAGAAGAAGCAAACAAAGAAAGAGGTGGAGGATGGAATGGTACTTGGGAGTATGGGGAGAAAACAGACACTGTAGGGATCAAGAGAAACCCTAAAAAAAATCCAACCCTCAAGTAGTAGTATCGGAGAAAATACATTCTTCTCTTCCCTCTAAAGTGATGGCGAAAATAAAAGCAATAATATTTCCAGGAGGGTAAAGAGAACTGGAGGGGAGATGACAGCAGACAGAAGGTACCAGTTAAGTATGGGGAGCTGAGAACCTGCCCATGAGTGGTAACTGACTTAGTGGAGCCCAGAAAGTGGAAACAGAGTCTGAGGATGTGGGTGGTTGTTGAGCAATCCAGAATCGGTCTTCCTTTAATTCTTACGTGCTTTGCTCTATTTGGACTACTGGTTCTTAGGTTTTGAGAGTGGATGCCCTTCCCCACTTGAAGCTGTGAATGAGCTATCCACCGGTGGAGAAACCAGAATTATTAAATGTAGCTCCTGTTTTCTTAAATGGTTCTCTGAAGTGATCACGCATTATTGCATCCTTCTTGGTATTGCTTGTGAGCCAGCGTTTCTCAGAAGTGCATAGCTGAAATGCTTTTCTGGGTGCCAGTGACGGTGGGCTTGAAAACGAAGCCAAAAAGAAAATAGAAACAGTATTTAACCTACGAATGTGTTCTACCTTTTGTTTGTAAAGTAGTTGTTTAAAAGTTGGTACTTCCTTTTAGAATACTGTAAAAAATGATTATTGGATTCCCAGACTAAACTTGAAAAAACTTTCCATCAGCAATTAAACGGGCACTGGTGGGTTCTCTGGGAGACCTCACTGCTTCGTGTTAAAATCTTCCTACGAAGAAATACTTTTTTGTGGTAAAGTGACTCTGGATTTGGAGTCACACAGACTTGAATCCAAACCCTGTCTGTGCCATTTTTCTGCTGTGTATGTGTAACCTTTGGTAAATTATTTAATGTTTCTGAGTCTCAGTAGAATGAGATGAATAATATCTAACTCAGAGGGTAGCTGTGATGATAAAGTGGCATTAAAATAGATAAAGCACTCAGCCTGGCTCCTGGATTGCTGTAGGGTCAATAAATGTTGTTTCCTTCATTTTGCTTCTCTGTGGAATGTGATAAGAGGGAACATTATTTTTCTAGGACTTAAGGGAAGTGCAGATCAACTGAAGGTATGCAACATTTTTGAAATGGGATTCCTGTGTTTTAAAATTTTGCCTTATTTATTTGCAACACCTGTGTTCCTTGTCATTTGATAGATTTGCTCTTGTAAGAAAGAGCATGGGAATGGGGCTCGGGAGATTCAGGGTCTGATTAGCCTCCTTTTCTACTACTAACTAGATGAGTGAGGTCATTGAATGTGTCACTTCTCCACTTTTGGTCTCCTTTGTGATTTCCAAAGTGAAAGTGTTCTACTGCAAGGTGATTTCTGAAAGTTTGCTTCTGCTCTAACGTGATCCTGAGACCCGTTGAAAAAGTCTCCTTTTTGCGACCTGGGTTTTATGGGGTGTTGAGGCTTGGGATACATTTATTATTATAAACTCAGTTTATGTGTTTGGAGGACTTGAGGTGATTGAACGTTACTAAACTAATAGCTGATGTTTGGCTTTTTCATTGGAAAATAGTTCTAGCTGTGAAACCTAGGTTTGAGTGGAAATACACCAGAAGTGGCCATTGCTTTTTTTCCTACAGAGATAAGTGCTGTTTGGTGCTGCTCGCATGAAGCTATCGCCAGAGTCCTGTGGATTTTACCATTGTTCTTACAAACCTTTTTGTTCTGAAGAGTTATGGACATTCTTATTCCTAGGGTGATTTGGGGTGTGTGTGTGTGTGTGTTTGAAATTATTTTTAATGTTGGTTATGCTCATCTCAGCGCTCTTGTCACTACCAAAGGAATCCTTCTCTGACCCCTGGTCTAGATCATGTTGTATGTTTACGTGGGTTTTTTTCCCCTATTCATTGTTTGGATTATATACATGTCTGCTTTCATAATAGCTTTCTTCCCAGCTGGATTGAAAGCTCTTGGAGGGCAGCGACCACATCTCTTTTGCTGACCTCCATCTATAACGTTTTGCCATGTAATTGACATTCAGGACATATTTTTTGAATAAACTAATAAAATTGTTGCCCGACAAATATTAAGCGAGTAGAAATATAATGGTAATTAAGAGCTCAAAGTACTGATTAGAATTAATGACTGTAGCCTTTGCTGTTACCAAACAGTGAATATAAAAGGAAAGAAAGAATAATGAAGGTGGTTGTATAAAATGACTCTTATTATTGTTTGTGCGATGCGAGAACAGGGAACATTCCCGAGTACAGGAAGCAACTTTTGGAAAAACTGCTGGCAGAACGCGAAGTCAGACCGTCCTTGACCCTTAGATCAAATGCATTCGAGCCCGAGTTTCCTTAACTCTTCTTCAGTTTGGAATAAACATTTTGACACAATGAAAGATTTATTTCATATAATTTTTGGTCCTCGCAAACAAAGACCTTAACTGAAGTTGCTGAAACAGAAAACAAACACTTTTTGAATTTTACTGGTTCCATTTGAAAAAAGTTTGTTTCCTTTCAAGTGCATAACACGTTCAAATGAGCTCAGCTGTATTAGCAGATAAACATGTTGATTCATTTGGCCCAGAGCTACTGATTAAAGCCTGGAGGGGTACAGATTGTTCTTGCCCCCACCCAGCCTCACCATGTTTTTCTTCCTCTCTGCCCTGGGGAGGGCAGGGGACTGGACTAAGTGACCCTCCCTTACCTGAATTGTCTAGGTGGGGTGAAGGGAAAAAGGTTGGTTTGCCATTCAGGTCCCTTTCCCTTGCTTTCTGCTCGTTAACTTACAGCCTGTGCTGTTCATCCCCTGCTCAGACCGCGGTGGCCATGGCGTGGGGTCACTTCCTGTGACATGTGACTTGCCAGTTTTTACAGAGCCCGGTTCCTGAAGGCTCAGTTTTGAGTAATTAATCTAGTGTGAGTCAGGTGTGATTGATTTTGAGGCTGGGCTTCATTTGGAAAGCAAAGGCAAGTATGCTGTCTGCAGTGGTGCTGGGATCACAGATACACTCAGTGCAGTGAACTGATGCAGAGCTTTTACCGAGCACCTAAGGAACTTGTATGACACTGAGAATGAGCCGTGGTATTTAGGAAATGACCAAAATACGTGGCTTTTACTGTTTTAGGAACCCTGTAAAGTGTTTGTTTTTTTCAGCATACATTGTGTCCTGTGTGTTTCATACCATGTTAGGGGCCATCAGTATGCAAAGATTAATAAGAGGTTCTCTCTGCCTTCCAGTAGCTTATCATCGGTGTCCCATTTCCCAAAGCGTATGTCATTAGTAGGTGGGTAGTCCTCAAAAATAGATTTGTGTCACTAAGTTTTGGAAATGCCCCTGGACTAAAGAAAATAAAAGGTTTCTTTAGTATAGGGTAAGTGTACAATGCGGAACTCTAAAAAGTGCTTATGCTTGGTAAGATTGCCCCAAATTCCTAGACGCAGTTTCTTTTTCTCACGCCTTCTGCAGTGCGATCTGAGGGGAAGGGGCGGGGGTGGGGGGCCCGGAGCGGGGAGCTGGTGGCTGTGATTTGTGTAGGAAGAGGATGACTGATGAGTCATGGCACACTCTTTGGGAAACACCGGACTGAAGTCTTATTCACCCTGAGGCCCCTGCCTCTGAATGCTGCCTTACAGGGCTCGCATATGCTGCAGGGGCCTGTTTATGCTTTTTAATTAGGTCGGTTGAGGGGCTAGGGTCTTTTGATTGAATACGTAAGTTGGAAGTGGGGATTAGTAATTAACATGAAAAATGGCGCCTGTTTCCTTAAATTCAGCCTGTCTTGAAGCAGACTAACCATTTCTTCCAAAAAAATGACATCTCTCACCTTTTCTGTTTGATTATGCTGTTTTGCCCCCTTTTCTAGGCAGTTAGACATGAGACCACAGTCATTATTGACTCTTCCCTTTGTCATACTCAACATGGCCCCACTGCCTCCAACCAAATACTGCCTGGCTTTTCCTTAGCATTCATCTGTTTTTTCCCCCATCCCCACGGCCGTGGTGCTCACGAAGTAAGTAATCAGTAAATAATTTGTCAAATGATGGAATCTGGACCACTGTAATGTCCTTCAGTAACGGATGGGTCTCAGGCCCTCCTTGCTCTTTCAGTCCTGAACCACTGTTGATGGTGCAGTCAGACTTACACTGGGTTTCTGCTCTGCGTCCCCAGTAGCTCACTGTTGGTCGGAAAGTGGCCCACATGTCATCACTGGGTGCTCTTGTGTGGCGCCCGGCTGCTGTTCTTTCCCCACCCCTGGCCCTCGTTCTTTCCCCACGCCCTGGCCCTCTTTCTTTCCCCTGATACTACTGCTCACCATTGGCTGTGAAGTTCTTACCTTTCCAGTTTTCACCTGGTGGCGTGTGCCACGTTTTCTTCTTGGAATGCCTTTTTGGGGGGGCCACATATATAATTACGTAAATCTTATCAGCAAAACAAGCTGATACTTCCACGATCTCTCCAGCTGTAAGTGCTGTTGTTTATCTGTACATACTTTTCTCTGTAAATCTAAGTTTGTCCTATTCTTGGTGCTGTGTGTATATACTGTGATAGATACTAATATACCCAGAGTATTTCCTCTAAAGGTTTAAGTTCCTTGAGGGATCATGGCGTTGAGTTTAACTGCTGAAACAGATAAACCTCAAATCTCCGTGGATTAATAGCATTTGAATTTTGTGTCTTGCTCGGCCAAATCCAAAACAAGTCCGCTGTTCCTGATTCTTGCTCCTTCTGTCTTGTGACTCCTCTGTCATCAGCAAATGGTTCCACATGTGCTCATCTGCACGAAGCCAGAGATGGAAAAAACACCGAAAGATCCTCCCTGGGGAGGTTTTTGGTGGGCCAAGCCTGGAAGTAGCACTCCTCCTTTCTCATAGTTCATTAGCTAGAACCCAGTCAGGCGGCCACACTTGACTGTGAGGGAGACTTCTGGGAAGCATGTGCCTGGGAAGAAGAGGTTTTTGTTAATACGAGGCAATTTGTCAGCACGCCTGTCTTGTGAAGTCAGACAGACCAGGATTTAAAATTTTTTTTTTTTAATTTGAGAGAGAGAGAACAAGAGAGAAAGCATGAGCAGGGAGAGGGAGAAGCAGACTGCCCGCTGAGCAGGGAGCCCAATGCGGGGGTCCTATTTAAAAATACCTTATTGCTAAACAAACAAACAAACAAAAAAATGCTAACCATCACATGAGTTCTCAAGCAAGTCGTAATCACTGCTCACAGATCACCACAACAAATATAATAATGAAGTTTGAAATATTGCAAAAATTACCAAAATGTGACACAGACTCACAAAGTGAGCTAATATTACTGGAAAAATGGCACCAACACAAGTGCTCTATGCAAAGCTGCCACAAGCCTTCCAATTTGTAAAAAAAACGCAGCACCTGTAAAGTGTAATAAAACAAGGTGTGCCTGTGTGGCATAATTTCTAAGTTCTGGTGTAGACAGAGCTCTTGATAGATCTCACCAAAATGCTACTAATGAAAGAACAGGAGTGATGACACAGGTAACTCCTAAAACTAGCGCTGCTTGAAGTCATTGAACATTTATTTAATAAGCATCTATGCAGCAAGGGTCCAAGGTAGATCGCTGAGGATGGCAAGAACGGGTCAAATGTATTGAGTAATTAATACATGCCAAGTACTTTATCTGCATTATTACTTAAATCTCACAGATGAAAAGAGAAGTAACTTGTCCAAAATCACAGAACTGGTTAAGTGATGCAGCTAGAGTTAAAATCCTGGTTTGGGGGCACCTGGGTGGCTCAATCGGTTAAGCATCTGCCTTCAGCTCAAGTCATGATCCTCGGGGTCGGGTCCTGGGATGGAGCCCCGTGTTGGGCTCCCTGCTCATTGGGGAGTCTGCCTCTCCCTCTCCTTCTGCTCCTCCCCCTGCTTGTGCTCTTTTTTTTTTTTTCTCTCTCTCTCTCTCTCAAATAAATAAAATCTTAAAAAAAAAATAGAAGTAGGAAGATAATGGAGCAGCAGTACCTTTAAAATTTGAAGACAAATGATATCCAAACTAGTCTAAGTAGTCTGACATAAGATTGAGAGTAAAATAAAGATATTTTCAGAGAGACACATCCCTCCCCCAAACCCTCAGGAAGCTGCGGAATGTACTCCACCAGAAGGAGGGAGTGTGTCAAGGAAGAGAACCCAGGTGAGTGGAGAGAGGAGTTCAGACCCAGGGTGGTGGCTGTGCAGCCAGCCCAGGTTGACCCATCCAGACTGGAGCAAGTTGGAAGGCAGAGAGAAACTTCTTCAAGGAGATGAAATTGATAGAAACCTGATGTGAATGAATATATTCAAAAGGGATTTGTCAGACTGGAGAGTCTGAGGTTAATTAGGGATAACTACATAGTAGATAAATACATAGGGATAAGTATACAGAAAACTAAGTAAATGAGGAGCCAGGCAATTATTAATTCCAAGTAAGACAAAATGTTATGCAGGAAAAGAAAGGTAATTAGTGTTTGCTACTTGGCTCAGTTCTGAATACCCTGTGTAGTCATAATGATAAAAGCCTCCATTATTGATCTAATAACCAAAGTATTGAGACCGTGGGGGTGGGAAGTGAGGAGGGTGGTAAGACTAGGAAACAGAGCTGAATCTTAAACATCATCATCAGGCAGTCACTGGAGAATCCCCTACCCTGGCCATTCATGAAACAGTGATACAAACATGCTGCATTATTTAGAGATGGAGGGAAATTCCAAAACAGCTAACTAGAGAAAACTTGTGGGGAAAGAAAATGTTGGTGAAGGGGGCCGGAGACTAGTTTTTCTTAACAAGCCTTGTAGATCTAGTTGATTTTTAAAAAAACTCTCTGGGTATGCAACACTTAATCTGAAACTCTAGATTTTGGAGAATCCATTAACTTTAGCAGATTTTTTCTAGGTCAGAGGTTTTTCAAGTGCTTCAGCTTCTCACTTAAATGTTACCGTAAGTTAAAGTTTCTGTGGTGTATGTTGGATTTGAAACATATAAATCCATCTTGTCATTGTCTTCATTATTTAGATTTTACTTATGGGTAAGGTGCTAGCTGGGATTCGTCCACATCGGCCACTCTAGGACCGATATTTCCCAGATTCTCTCTTCCTGCAGTGGTTCTGCTCAGTCTCCCACACCTAAATTAACTATTCCATCTGTGTTAGGCTCTTCTGTGTGTTACATTAAACTATGTTCTCACCCAGTTCTTACATAGACTCCCCCCTCAGCCACCATCCCTTTTGGGGCCTTCCCTGATTTCCTATTTCTTCGTAGTATTTCAGTAGCATGAATGCTTGTGTGGTGAGAAGCTCTGTGCTCCTCTCTGACCCCTTTCCCCAAAGCTCGGATGGATGGAAGGTAGAACAGGAGGTCTGGGGTGAGTAGCACCGGAAGAGGAATGTATCACCCTGCACCATTTCCGGTCCAGCAGCTTCTAATCATTTTGCCCTCTCCATCCCAGATGCTTTCTGCAACTTCAGGGTTCATAATTGACTGGTTTACTATTATGTGCTTCTTGCATACTTACCTCTTCAATTCAGAATTCTTAATTGTTTCTAAAAACTAAGTTACTGGTTAAATTTTGCTAATACAAGTATAAAGGGATTTATTAGCACTATTGTAGGTCTCCCTGAACCAATGGAAAGGCCAGCATTGGGCTCTCAAGATGGGGCCACACAGCTGGGAGCAGTGCCTCTATTCCTAAAAAGCTGTGGAAGGACCCCCAGTAAATGAATATCCTGCTTTTGAAGGTTGCCATTCTTTATCACATTAACATAGCTCTTACACTCTGTAATGATAAACTTGTAAACTGAGAAATTACTCCAAGTACAGGTCATAGTGGGGGAAGTGATGGGGTGACTGGATGTGTAGTTCCTAGGATTTTATTTTTATTTTTTAAAGATTTTATTTATTTGAGAGAGAGAGCGCACATGCAAAAGTTGGGGGGGCGGTGTGTAGAGGGAGAGGGAGAAGCAGACTCTCCGCTGAGCAAAGAGCCCAATGCGGGGCTTGATCCCAGGACTCTGGGATCATGATCTGTGGCGAAGGCAGACACTTAACTGACTGAGCCACCCGGGTGCCCCAGTTCCTGGGATTTTAAATCCAGAAATGGGAGAAAGAGATAACAAAAATTTTCAGGATGTGAAAGCATACTTTTGGTCTATTTTGTACTGAATACCTCTTTCTGAGGAGGGTTAGAGGCTTGCCTTAGGTCAGTGCCTTTCTTGGTGTGTTCTGGTTAAAATGGAATTCAGATCCCTTGATCAGAACCCTCCCCTGGTTTCTTGTCTCATGTAGAAGAAAAAACTGAAACTGCTTTTTGATAGTCTTTAAGGCTCAGAATGACGTGGACAGAGGTGGGTTTACCACAGAGCTAACTAAAGTTTACAGTCTCTTGCTTGTGCAAGCTGTTTCCTAGGCTGGACCCAAATCGGTAGAGGCCACTATAGTTTTCCACTGTGACTTTCTTCCTGTCACACTCCCCATCCTTTCAGGCTATGCTGAGGTGGACACCAGCAGTTTGGGAACCCCAAGGAGAAGGGCGTGGGACACACTGATGTTATTTACAGTCACTTTCATGGATAGTTTAGTGCTTGCAAGCTGACCCAGTGTAAGAATGCCTCCCGGCTGGCATCTGCCTACAATGGCAGGGCCTGAGGCTGAGTGGGCGTATGAACTTGTCCTGTGGCACTCAGCCCACACTGGAAGAATTGTGGGCAATGGAGGAGAAGCCAAGATGGACCATTTGCAAATTTATTGACTATTCTTCTAATCTTATAGCTCCTATGTGAAAGAAACATAAAAGAGGTTTTCACCAATTCAATAATTTGACATATTTACGTGGCATCCCCAATAGTTGGGAAGCCGAAAGAAACCTTTCCAAACATTCAGTAATAAAAAACAAAGATTTGCCCTTTATTTCAGATGAAAGACTAAATTGTTGTCTCTAAAATTAATATAGAAGTGTGCCAGGGAGTTAATTATTAAAAATATTCATGTTATCAATTAGGATGTTTTGATGTGGTTGACAGCTCTTCAAGATTTATAATTTGCCTGAGTTTCCTTTCTCATTCCAAAGAAATAATTCAATTAGGACCTGATTTTTTTTCATAATTGTGTATTCCTCTTCTTGAGTGAGCCCTTCCCCCAATTGCATAAGCTTCCAGCTCCGTCGAAACCTGGGTTTACCCCTGGGTTTCCTCCCATCTTCTTCCTTCCACCTCCTGTCCTGTCCTCGCGTCCTCACCTACTACAGTCCAGGCAGACTCATTGAGTTGTTCCTCAGGTGGATTAGCGGTGTGCCTGCCGCACACCGGCCGCCCCTGCCCGTCACACTCTTGCCTTGGCTTTTCAAAGAGCTTTTCGTTTTCTTCTTGGGACAGGTGTCTTCTCAGGGAGTCTTTGACCACCCGGTCTGCAGTATCCTTTTCTTCTTCCTCATCTCTGGCACATCACCTGCTTGATTTTCATAGCGTTTGCCAACATCGGCCCTTCTGTTGTTGTTGTTTTTATGGGCTGCCTTTACCTTCCTGGACAGAAGCTCAGCGAGTGTATGAGAGCTGTGTTCACTCCTGTGTTGCTAGAGTCTCGAACAGTGCCTGGACCTTACTGTTAGGCACTCAGTGGGTATTTGTTGAAAGAAGAGTTACGAAGAAGCTTGCACTTGTTCATTTTACTGTGTATTCACTGGTTCCGTTTCTTATGTTGTTAATTGTTTTTTTTGTGTTATTGGACAGATACGATTTGTGCATCCCTCCCTCTCATTGCCGCCTCTCCTCCTACCCTACGTAACCCAGAGGTACGCTGAGTCAGTGCTTAGCATTCTCATCTCACCCATTTGTATTTTAAGTTTTTTCTTATGTGTAAATACCTATATAAACAATATAAATGTTTAACAATAGAACTAGTATGTTTTCAAGCTTTATACAAATGATACCATATTGCACATTATCCTCACCTTTTTTTAAACATTATGTTTTTAAGATGTATTTATATTGATACTCCGAGCTCTAATTTCTTCATTTGCATTGCTGTGTGGTTTTGCATGAATAAATCACACTTTACTGAACTGTTCCGTTGAAGGGCTTTTAAGTGGTTGCTAATTTTTTTCCCTATCATAAACCATGGTGCGATAAGTGTTTCTGTAATGTATATGTGAAATTATTTTCTAGGATATATTATTGCAAGTAGAAATCACCAAGTCATCGGGGATGCTCATCCTTCACCTTTACTAGATTGTGTATTTTGTTTCCTAAAGTGGTTGTCACCAGGTGACTCCACCAGCGGTTCCGGAGAGGTGTCCTCTCCTTGCCATCGCTTTGTTTTCTCAAACATAACGTTTGTCATTCTGGCGTGTGACAATGGTATTGCGTGTTTAAAATTTGCCTTTCTCCAGTTACCGGCGGGGCTTTGAATTTTTTCATGTGTTTATTGCTGTTTAATTTCTTTTGTGAATTGCTTTTTCTGCCCTTTGTCCCCACTCAAAATTTTTTGTACTGGATGATTTGTCCTTTTCCTGTTGATTAGTAGGAATTCTTCAGGTATCGATAGTAATAATTTATCCAAATCACAAATACCTTCTTTCGGTTTGTGGCTTGTCCTCTTAGTTGCATTTGTACTAATTTTTTTCTTTTTTAATTTTATTTTATTATGTTATGTTAATCACCATACATTACATCATTAGTTTTTTTTTTTTAAAGATTTTATTTATTTATTTGACAGAGAGAGAGATAGCGAGAGCAGGAACACAAGCAGGGGGAGTGGGAGAGGGAGAAGCAGGCTTCCCGCCGAGCAGGGAGCCCGATGTGGGACTCGATCCCAGGACCCTGGGATCATGACCTGAGCCGAAGGCAGACGCTTAACGACTGAGCCACCCAGGCGCCCTACATCATTAGTTTTTGATGTAGTGTTCCATGATTCATTGTTTGCGTAAAACACCCAGTGCTCTGTTCAATATGTGCCCTCTGTAATTCCCGTCACCAGCCAACCCATCCTCCCACCCCCCTCCTCTAGAACCCTCAGTTTGTTTCTCAGAGTCCATAGTCTCTCATGGTTCGTCTCCCCCTCCGATTTCCCCCCCTTAATTTTTCCCCTCCTGCTATTTTCTGCCTTTGTACTAATTTTTGTTGTTGTGCCAAACTTTTTCATTTTGATGCAGGTACATGTATCAATCTTTGCTTTATAGTTTTGGCTTCTGGTATCATCGTGAAGAACCTCTTTGCCTATGTTGAGGTAATAACGGAAGTCTGTTTATTAATGATCTATTACTGCTGGCAGATTACTACTCAAACCTACTTAGTTTAAAACAAACAATAAACATTTATTACCTACCCTCGGTCCCTGGGAGCAGTGTGGCGGGTGGTTCTCGCCTCTGTCGTCAGTTTGCAGGTGAGATGTCACTTAGGCTGCTGTCATTGGAAGGTTTGACTAGAGCTAGAGGACCTGCTTTTAAAGATAGTCCACTCCCACGGCTGGTCGTGGGTGCAGGCTATTGTAGGAGGCCTCACTTCTTAGGTCCTTTACCATAGCCACATGAGTGACCTCATAAGGTGGAGGCTGGCTTCCCCTGAGTGAGTGAGGGAGGCAGCAGAGTGAGGTAGAAACTCGGTGTCTTAGGATCACATATGTTTGAAATCACAGCCCTGCTCTGGGGAGGAGATGGCATGGGGACTGCCATAGCAGGGTGTGCGGATCACTGCAGGCTGACCTGGAGGCTAGCTACCAGAGTGCCTTCCATTTTCTTAATAAAATAAATAAAAGTTCTTTCACATTTAGGTCTCCTCTACTCCACTTTGAGGATTTTATATTGTGTTGCATGTGGTGTTGGAAGGGGATCTAGCCTCAGTGTTCTTCTACAGGTATAATTTGTCCTAATCCCATTTATTGAATAATCCGTCATCATTGTTCTGTTTATATGTGGGTTTGTTTCTGGACTCTCTGTACTTTTCCTTTAGCTTCTTTTTCTCTTCCTCTGCCAGTACCACTTTACAACAAGTACTGATCTCTCTAAACCAAATCCCAAACTCCCTTTGTTCTTTGTGGTTGGCTTAGCTCTTCTTGTCTCCCAAGGGCCATTAAGAGAGAACTTGTTAGATAAATCTATTTGAGTTTTAGGATCAGTTTTCTAGGTTCCATGTAAAGTCCTGATTGGATTTTTCTCATTTTAAGATACAACTTTTTTTTTTTTCCATTAAAAAAGTAATAGTGCTTCATAAAGATTTGTGAAATACAGATAAAAGAAACATAAGAAAAGAAGAACACCCATAACCCCATCACCCAAACATCACCGTTATTGTGATTAGGAATACTCATTAGAAAGTCTTAAAGATTTGATTTTGCAAAAATTAAATTTGCTCTATAACAAAGGGCATGATGTGTTGGGAAAAAATGAGGATTAATATTTTTCTTTTCTTTCTTTGTTTCCTTTTTTTTTTTTTTTTAAAGTAGGCCCAATGTGGGGCTCTGCAGTAAACATAAGGGTGCATATGTCTTCTTGAATTAGTATTTTTGTGTTCTTTGGGTAAGTACCCAGTAGTGGAATTACTGGATTGATATACTAGTTCTATTTTTTATTTTCTAAGGAACTTCCATACTGTTTTCCACAGTGGCTGCACCAATTTATATTGCCACCAGCTGTCACTAGGGTTCCTTTTTCTCCACATCCTCATTAATCCTGAGATCAAGACTGAGCTGAGATCAAGAGTTGGACGCTTAACTGACTGCGCCACCCAGGCGCCCCTAACATTCTTACTATACAGTGTGCTTCCATAAATTATTAAGAAAAAGATAAATGACCCGATAGAAAAATGGGCAAAGAACATGAACAGGCATTTGACAGAGGAGGATGTACAAAGAAGTGCATATACCCATTCCTCAAGTGGTAGCATTTTTCTACATTTTGTTTTCTCTTTTCTTTCTCTCCCCTCCTTTTCTCTCTGTCCCCTTCTTTGTCCCTCTTTATATATGATACTTTAAATATATTTATAGAGATTTTTAAAAAATATGTTTAGATGGTTAAATATATTCAGGTTCAAATATATAGATTTCTTTCTGAACCCTTTGAGAGTGAATTTGAGATATAATGCACTTTGTGCCCTTATACACTTCAGTCTGTGTTTCCTAAAACGAGGACTTTATGTCACATAATGTGTAGTTATCAAAATCAAGAAATTAATATCAGTGGAATACTATAATGTTGATATTGCCAATAATAACTTTTATTCCTCCCCCTCAAAAAACACCTTAGGTCATCTTGCAAGTCTCAGTATGTGACATCATGATGTTTCATCATACAACAGAAGTATCAGTTGTTCTGTCTCTTCAGTTTACTTTAATCAGGAGGCGCATGATGTTGATTTGTCCCAATCCTGGTGATGGTAACTATGGTCACCGGTTGCAGTGGTATTTTGTAAGTAATAAGAATCTTGTGGTGTGATGCTTTATGACTGTGTAATGTCTAGTTACTCCTCAGACTTTGACCCACCAGTTTTAACATCTATTTATGGTTCTTGTTTGAATCAGTTATTAAGGATTCATGGTGGTTTTTCTAATTCTCTTGTTCCTTTCTCGTTTTAATTGACTTTTTTACTGAAAGAAGAAATTTCATTTTCCCTCGTGAATTCTGTTTTATTCAATGGCTAATAATTTTTTACTATCACTATTAACTTTTTAAAAATTTATTTTTCTTTAAAATAATTACTTTTATTTATTTGTCAGAGAGAGAGAGAGAACGCAAGCAGGGGGAGTGGCAGGCAGAGGGAGAAGCAGACTCCCCGCTGAGCAGGGAGCCTGACGCGAGACTCTCCCCCAGGACCCTGGGATCATGACCTGAGCCAAAGGCAGACACTTAACTGACTGAGCCACCTAGACATCCCTAAAATATTTATTTACTTATTTATTTATTTTTATTATTATGTTATGTTAATAACCATACATTACATTATTAGTCTTTGATGTAGTGTTCCATGATTCATTGCGTATAACACCCAGTGCTCCATGCAGAACGTGCCCTCCTCAATACCCATCACCAGGCTAACCCATCCCCCCACCCCCCTCCCCTCTAGAACCCTCAGTTTGTTTTTCAGAGTCCATCGTCTATCATGGTTTGTCTCCCCCTCCGATTTCCCACCCCCTTCATTTTTCCCCTACTGCTATCTTCTTCTTTTTTTTTTTTTTTTTAAACATATAATGTATTATTTGTTTCAGAGGTACAGGTCTGTGATTCAACAGTCTTACACAATTCACAGTGCTCACCATAGCACATACCCTCCCCAATGTCTATCACCCAGCCATCCCATCCCTCCCACCCCCCACCACTCCAGCAACCCTCAGGTTGTTTCCTGAGATTAAGAATTCCTAAAATATTTATTTTTAAAATTCCGTTATAATTATCATACTATATTAGTGTCAGGTGTACAATATACTGATTCAGCAATTCTGTACATTACTCAGTGCCTCATTGTGGTAAGTGTACCTATTTCACCCATCTTCCCGCCTCCTCTCTGGCAACCACCAGTTTGTTCTTTATGTTTAAGAATCTGTTTTTTTGTCTCATTTTTTTCTTTATTTCTTGAATTCTAGGTATGAGTGAAATCATATGGTATTTGCTTTTTCTCTGACTTGTTTCACTTAGCATGATACTCTCTAGATCCATCTATGTTGTTGCAAATGGCAAGATTTCATTCTTTTTTTGTGGCTGAATAATATTCTGTTTTATATACACATCGCATCTTCTTGATCTCTTCATATATCAGTGGACACTTGGGTTGCTTCCATATCTTGGCTACGGTAAATAATAGTGCAATAAACATAAGGGTGCATATATCTTCTTGAATTAGTATTTTTGTGTTCTTTGGATAAGTACCCAGTAGTGGAATTACTGGATTGATATACTAGTTCTATTTTTTATTTTCTAAGGAACTTCCATACTGTTTTCCACAGTGGCTGCACCAATTTATATTGCCACCAGCTGTCACTAGGGTTCCTTTTTCTCCACATCCTCATTAATCCTTGTTGTATTTTGTGGTTTTGATTTTAGCCATTCTGACAGGTGTGAGGTGGTATTCTCATTATTAATTAATTAATTAATTTTTTTTGTTAGAAGTGGAGAAGGGGCAGAGGGAGAGGGAGAGAATCCCAAGCAGGCTCCATGCCCAGTGTGGAGCCCGATGTGGGGCTTGATCTCACAACTCTGAGATCATGACCTGAACTGACATCAAGAGTCAGATGCTTAACCGACTGAGCCACCCAGGCACCCCTCATTATTTTTAAATGCTCAAATTACCCTAGATTTATCCCATGGAAGCCCCTTTAAGTAAGCTCCTATATTCTTTTGACATGTTCCCATCGATTTGTGAAGACTTTCTGACATTCTGACACAGTAAGATACTCCAGGCTTATCCTGTCCTTTCCCTTTTCCAGCTTTAGAATCAGCCATTTCTCCACAGAGTTCTGGTTTCTTCTAGTGGATAACAGTATTATCTTTCTTTTATTCTTAATTCTTTTATTTTTAATTACCTTTATTCTTCATTACTGTATTTTTTATGCTATGTTGATCCATTCTGTTTTTTCATGAGTACCAGGCTGTTTTAGTTATTTAAATTTTATATTTTAGTTAATTATTATTTTAGTAGATCTCTTTGCTATATATTTGACACTAATGAACAATCATCTTTTCTTGCTTGACTTCTAGAAACCCATAGTTCCTCTTTTGTTAACTTCTTTGCCTGCTTTTCTCATTCTTCTTCTGGATTGTTCTTCCTAGATTAAGTTTTTAAAGGGTCGAGTTTCCTAAGATTCTGTCCTTTCTGTGGGGAACGAGGTACTGTCATTGCTTAGTCTGCACTGGTTCCATCCCTCTGGGACAATTTGATAATATATATCAAAATTACGAATGTATATTCCTACTTCTGGGAATGTGTCCTACAGGTACGTTTGCATATTTCATAATGACGTATGTACAGGATTATTCATACAAATACTGTATGTTAATAGTAAAAGATCTGGAGATTATCCACACTAACCCAAAAAGTTTATTAGTTTTTTCTCCCCATATCTGCATGAGGCTAGATTCTTTATATGTGTGAACCAAAATAACTTAGTGCAGCAGAGTGGGAAAAATGTCTATTAATAGTGGATTGGTTGAGTAAATTTTGATACAGCAATGCAATGGATATTATACATTTGAAAAGGAGTAGGAAGAATAGTATTTATATGGAAAATTATGGAAAAATTACTGCAATTAAAGAGGAAAAGAGCCAAGTGCAGAACATATTATGTATTACTTTCTGTGTAAAGGGGAGGAAATAAGATTATGTAGTTGTAGTTGCTTAAATTGGTGTAAAGGAAGTCTGGAAGGAAAAATAAGAAACTAATGCTTTACCCCAGAAAGCAGGGTATGAACTGGGCAGATGACAGACAGGGGTGTGACAGACTCTTTTAATCTGTTTGATTTGTGATAGGGGTGCCTGGGTGGCTCAGTGCGTTAAGCATCTGCCTTCCTGGGATTGAGCCCCGTGTCGGGCTCCCTGCTCTGTGGGGAGTCTGCTTGTGGGTTCTCCCTCTCCCTCTGCTCCTCCCCCTTGCTTGTGCTCTTTCTCTCTGTCTGTCTCAAATAAATAAATATTAAAATAAATCTGTTTGATTTGTGACATGTGAAGATACTACCTAATTACTCTAAAATGTTTCTGGTATAGCTTAAAGTTAGTGTTGACACAGCACAAACTTGGACTTGGTAATTCTGAGCTGCTGACCCACAGCATAATGTTCGTTAGCACACTATATAAAGCCCTTCATCTCTTTAGGTTTTTACTTTGCCATTTCTGGCTCCGTGTTTCACATTCTAGCAACATTGAATTTCTTCCGGTCCTTCTCACACATGGCGCTATTTCATATCTGTGCCTGTTTTACCTATGTCTTCTTCATATTCACCTTTTAAGAATCTGTTTGTCATCTTCTCTGCAGGCTGAGTTAGGTGATTCTCTCACATGCGCCCTGTATTTGTCTATTATCGCTCTTATCACACTGCATTGTAACGATCGGCCTCTTTCTAGTACCCTGATGCAGACGCTCAAAGATCTGCCGTGTTTTGTTTTTTTTTTAAGATCTTTGCCTGTAGGGTCTGGGCCATCCTTCAAGCAGCTACTACAGTCTTTCCTGGAGACAGACACGCAGGAATGTAACTAACGTGAGGCCGGTCTCGTAAATGAGATCGTAGGCAAAGTTATGCTTCCACGGGAGGTCTTTGGCATGGGTCTGGAAGCTGGGCCCGAGTCCAGATGGAGACATTTCCACAGGCCCTGTGGGGGAGCAGTACATAGTCTGGTGGAGCTTCAGCAGAGAGGAATCATGACTCAAGGTGAATGGGGAAGGAAAGGAAAAACAGGCACAGATTGTGAGAGGTCGAACATTCTAGTCTCAGGAATTTAAATAGCATCTTGTGGGCCGAGTAGGACTATGGAATGTTTCTGAACGGGATGTCAATCCGATCTGTGTTTTAGGATGATGACTTTTATGCTTTGTGTAGGGTGGTTTGAAAAACGAGGAGATGCGACAACAGGGTACCTGTGAAGATATTTTATACCGTAAGCTACAGTGTTGAATACAGGATCAGAAAGAGTAGCCAGTCACATTTTCAAACTCTGTGCTTTTTCCATACAGTCTATTCAATCTGGAATCATGTTATTCCAGTAATGAGAGTCTATTCATCTTTGAAGAGACAGCTTATGTGTTACTTCTGCTCCTAATCCCTGGTAAATTCCCTCCAAAAGTAATTAATCATGCCCTGTTCTGACTGTGTTTCATTTATTTCTTTTAGAACCTTTTTCATACTCTCTGTATCTCACAGTCATCGTCTTAATCACCCCCAGAGTTAACTGCTTTCTCCTGCAGACCTGTGTTGCTTTATGTGACCCACTCATGTAACACTTACCACGATGTATCATTGTTTGATGGTTTTTCTGTTTATTGCAGTAAATATTTCTTCAGTATCAAACCTCAAGGAAACCTTGGCAATCTGTATGTTTATCTATAATGTATGATTAGACGCGTGAGTTCCTTAAGGGGACCTTATTTTGATCTCTTACACTAAGCACAGTTGGTGATACATATTAGACCCTCAGTAGAGGGTATTAGAGACATCAGTGGAGTGGTGTTGGTTAAAAACCAGGTTTAAATCCTGGCTCTGCTGCTGTAATAAGAGTCCACTGTAGAGAAGTTATTTAAGCCTGTCTAAGCCATAATTGTCTCATCTGTAAAATGGGGAATTCGTGAGCTTGGGCTGCCATTACAAAATACCAGAGACCGAGCAGCTTAAAAAGCAGAGAGCTTTTTCTCACAGTTCTAAAGAGTGGGGAATCTGAACACGGGGTGCCAGCATGATTGGGTTCTGGTGAGGACTGTCTTCTTGGCTCGTGGGCAGCACCTCCTTGTTGTATCGTCACGTGGTGGAGAAAGACAGAACAAGCTCTCTGGTATATTCCTTTATAAGGATGCTGATCCTATCATGCGGGTCTCCCCTTACTACCTCATCTAAATATAATTACCTACCAAAGGGCCCATCTCCAAACACCATCAGGTGGGGAGTTAGGGCTTCCATATATGACTTTGGTGGTGGTGGTGAGGGGGACATAAACTTTCCATCCGTAACACTGTCTTATACAGTGGTTGTGCCAATTAAGTAATTTATGGAAAGCATTTAGCACTGAGCCTCTAACATAACAAGTGTTGTGTTTATTTAACCTCCTATTATCATTATTTTGACTTGGTATAAATTTTACATATGGGGTAATGGAGGAAAATTCGAAATGATCTGGTGATTTTGCTCTTCATTGATGGGGAATGTGTGATAATATTAATATAATATTAATGTGTAATAATATTATTATTAATAATGTGTAATAATATATTAATTAAGAAGGGAGAAGGGCGGGAGATGCCACTGTGCTCTATCCACAGGGGAGGAGAAGGTAGATGCTATTGTCCGGCTTAGAGATGGAGCCCAACTATGCTCACAGTAGAAGAAAAGAGAACTTTAATATTCTGTACATGTCTGTGACCTTTAAAATGTACTTCTTAATTTGTTTTTATTCAAATCTTTCTTTTCTTTTCTCTGGTTTCATTGATAGGTTGAGTTTTTCTGTTAGTCCAGGAAAACAGAAGTGCCTTGGAGATCTTTCTCCACAAATACTACTAGTTCTGTTTTGCTGGATTTTGAAAAGTTGTATTTCAAACATTAGACTTGTTCTGATATTTTAAAATTGGAGTATCATCTGTTCCTACTCACTAGCGTTTGGGTTTTGACTTTCTCCTCTCTAAATGAATCGAGGACTTAATTTATGAGCCTTTCTAGAACTATTAAGACTCTCTAATTCTTTCACTTTTGGCAATAATTGTCTCCACATTTACTTTATAGAGTCCCCTTTGGTGGAGCCCACAGGCGGAGAGGAAGCACAGGATTCGTAAGATGGAGGGCGGGTGAGTGACTGAGAATTTGGGTTGGAACTTGGGGAAGAGTGGTAGTGGTTTCTCCTTAATAACAGATATAAAACTAGAGAGACTGTGATGGTTTTTGTCTTACGTCAATTGTATTAATAATTTGGGTGGCATAGTTATCATGCCATCTGTACTAAGATTTTGTCAAATTCACACAGTGACTCAGCACACAGTTGACAGTTTGGGGAAACGGCAGACAGTTGATCCCAGGGCTCAGCGTTTCTTTGGCGATAGTGGTCAAAAGCACATCATTAAAATGCAGTTTGGGACTTTTCTTTTTTGTTTTTTTTGTTTTTGTTTTAAAGATTTTATTTATTTATTTGAGAGAGAGAGAGAGAGAGAGAGCACATGAGAAGGGGGAGGGTCAGAGGGAGAAGCAGACTCCCTGCTGAGCAGGGAGCCTGATGCAGGACTCGATCCTGGGACTCCAGGATCATGACCTGAGCCAAAGGCAGTCGCTTAACCAACTGAGCCACCCAGGCACCCTTCTTTTTTGTTTTAATAATAAAAATCACAACTCTTAATAATAGATACCATTTTAGTTGTAATTGGCAGACAAATATGCTTCTGGAGCCACAGAAGTCAAACTTGAGAGAAAGTAAAGAAAACTTAGATCGATGTGATATGTAATGAATATTAACATAAAATAATTATCAAGTGACACATTTTCATTCAGAAGAAAAATGATGTGTGCCCAAGATTAACTTTATTATTACTTTTTTTTTTTTAAGATTTTATTTATTTATTTGACAGAGAGAGACACAGCGAGAGGGAACACAAGCAGGGGGAGCGGGAGAGGGAGAAGCAGGCTTCCTGCCGAGGAAGGAGCCCGATGCGGGGCTCGATCCCAGGACCCCAGGATCATGACCTGAGCCGAAGGCAGACACTTAACGACTGAGCCACCCAGGCGCCCCTAACTTTATTACTTATATAAACTCAGAGTTATGATTTTATACAACATAATATTGCAGCAGTGATACAAACAAAGGGAAGAGGGCAGTAAATTGACATCAAAAAAGGAACGGAGCCTGTGAAAGTGGAGCCCATTAAAGAAAGGGGGAAAATCTGTGGGTCTGGATCTATGGCAGGGGTTTCTATTTTGTAATGTAAAAATAACCTTAAATTGGTTGTCTTGGTTTACTGGTGAATTTATGAGTTTTCTAACAATGGATGTAGTGGTACAGTTAGATGAGACTGAGCATAATAGGATAAATACTAGAAAAACTTTGTCTCTGGGACTCTTTTACTGCTTTTTTTTTCTTATTCCTTCAACCTCCTCATTTGGGGTCACCCTCCATAGGCCTTGCCCTGTTTTATCACGATCAGGGGAGACCCCAGTACTTTTGGGCCTTGACAGGTTATTTCTGAGAGATGAACAGACACACTTAATGGCAGATTATTTTACATTTAATTGGGGCTCTTGAAAATCCAAACAGAATTTCCTTATGGTAAAACCTCAAACATTGACATCTGTTGCAGGAAATATTTTTAGGGAAGAGGGTTTTTTGACTCTGCCCCCAGAACCCAGCCTGTTGCTGGGTGGGAAAGAATGAACACAGCAAGAGGCCCGTTACCTGCTAGTGTGTGGGGATCTGGACTGGGCCCTCGATCGACACGACATCTACCATTTGATCCTTACAGTGAGATCCACATTCTCATTCACATTTCACAAAAGAGGACTTGAAAAAGACACAGAGACCAAGTGACCTTTCTAAAGAGGTTACAGTGGAGGCACATCTTAAAATCAGGACTTCCAGACTCCAAAGCTTTTACCTTCACCTCCAGACCAGCCTTTCCCAGTCACTGTATTCTTCCGTTTTACCCAGACCTCTTTGTGATGAACATACAATATCTTGCCCTCAAGAATTCCTTTACCTGGTTCTCTAGAGACCATTCCCCAGCTCCCTTGTCCATCACCACATAGACCTGCTGCTTGTTGGTCCCTTAAGTCTCTTACTGGGACCTCCCATTGGGCTTTTGGCTAGGAACCGAGAAAGGCCTTATTAGCAGAGATGGCCAACAACTGCAGCGTTGTTCTAATCATACTCAGGTTGGTTTGTTTTTTAGCAGATTGGCCAGCCCTGATGCTTGTACACTCTCCTTGTAGAGTAATGCAGGTGTGCAGGAGGGGAGGGTACACTCTGGAAGGAGCAGCTAGCTGTGCTTGGGGGGCTCATGGAGAGGTTCGGGGAAGAGGGTGTCATTTCACTGAAGTTGGACTATGTCCTCGACTATAAGAAGCTGTCTTAGATGTACTATGTGTGGAGCATCTGTACCGACAGCGGTTCCCTCACATGGACATGTAGCTGCAGCCATTAAGCTCGAATGCTTCGCCTCTTCCCTTTTCCCCTAAGTTTTACGTGGTCATGTATCTTCTTTTCCTCCCCATATATCTTTTAGAAAACTGGTCTTCTCGCTAGCTGTTCATTTGTTTCCCTTTATGTTTCTGCTCTCTGCTCTTAAATTTCTCTGGTTTTTGGAAGCAGGCAGATAAATTTCTGGTCGGTCAAGCAAAGTTAGATTAATGTAGATGGTTGATAAAATAAATAAAAATAAATCTTTACAATAAATGTTGATTGTCGATTTCTGCCTTGTTCACAACACTTAGTAGTGTGTGAAGGGTCACGATGTTGGTGGGAAATGAAGAGAGGAGGGTAATGGAACTAGGCACCTGATCGCTTTATCATCTTTACTGTGGCACAGATGGTTTTCTTCCATTTAGAATAATTTCAGGACTGAAAGTGTCTGTCTCAGGACAGACTAGCTGTGTTCTTGAGCTGAAAATACAGTAAGAGGACAGTTGGCTGGAGGGAAACATTATATTCAGTGGTATATTATTTTCTGGCCCAGTTTGGTTGTAAGGCTGTTTGGTGAGTTACACTTAGGAAGGTTCCCCTTTGATTAAGTCTTCTCATACATGCTGGTCTCTCATGTACATGCGGTTTTCACATGCACATTGCCAGATGTGAAAGCAACTTGATTTACTTGAGAAGCCATATGACATTATGGAAAGAGCCCTGCACCAGAAGTTAGGAGAGGTGAATTCTGGACCTATCTCAGTCTCTTGTTCTTTCCTTTGAGTTCATCAATTGACTTCTTTTAGGTCTCGGTTTTTTGCTTTTTAAATGATGGGATAGGATAATGCTCTCTGAGGTATTGGTTGGCTCAAAACTTTCATCCTTTCATTATTTCTTTAACTATAAAACCTTTGTTGAGTGCTTCCCACATTTCATGCAGGGAATAAAAGACGTGGAGTATATAGACCTATAGGTGATGGAAGAAAATTGAGAGTCCAGAAAAACCCATACATCTGTGGTCAGTTGATGTTTGACAAGGGTGGCAAGATTAGTCAGTGGGGAAGAATAGTCTTCAACAAATGGTACTGGGACAACTGGATTTCCACATGCAACAGAATGAATTTGAACCCCTACCTCACATTATGTATAAAAAGTAACTCAAAGGGGACTTAAACGTGAGAACTAAAACTGTAAATCTGTTAGGAGAAAATGGGTAAATCTTTGTGACCTTCGATTGGGTAATAGTTTTTTAGATTTGACATCAAAAGCACAAGCTTTTGAAATGAAAAGCTGATAAATTGGACTTCATCAAAATTAAAAACTTTTCTGGGTCAGAGGACACTATAAAGAAAGTGAAAAGATGACCCACAGAATGGGAGAAAATATCTGTAACAGATATCTAATAAAGGTGTAGTACCCAGAACATATCACAGAATTTTTATAACTCAACTATAAAAGACGACAATAAAAGAGAAATAAAAAATGGTGAAGAATCCGAATTGACATTTCTCCAGAGAAGATACACAAAGGACCAATAATACATGAAAAATGCTCAACATTAGCCATCAGAGAAATGGAAATCACAATGACATGAGATATCACTTCATACCCTCTAAGATGGCTGTAATCAAAGAGATCATAGGAAGCGTTGGTGAGGTCACAGAGACAGGGGGGCCCTCACATAGGCTGCTGGAATTGTAACACAGTGAAGCTGCTTTGGAAGGCAGTTCGGCAGTTCCTAAAAAACTTAAACACAGAGTTACCATATGACCCAGCAGTTCCACACCTAGAGAAATAGACCCAAGAGAATTGAAATCCTGTGTTTCCATAAAACTTGCATATGAATGTTCATAGTAGCATTATTCATAATAGCCCCAAAGTGAAAATCACCCAAATGTCCAATAACTGTTGTATGGAAAAACAAAATATGGTGTAATTTAGAAAATGGAATATCACTCCTCCAGAAAAGGAATGAAATACTGATACATGCTCCAAAATGGATGTACCTTGAAAACATTATGCTAAGTGGAAGAAGTCAGACACAACGGTCACGTATTGTATGATTCCATTTATATGAAATGTGTGGAATAGGCAAATCCATAGGTAGAGAGCAGGGTAGTGGTTGCCAGGGGCCAAGAGGAGGAGGGGCTGGGGAGGGACTGCTGATGGGCTCAGCATTTCTTTCTGGCGTGATGAGAAGTTCTGGAATTAAGACAGTGGTGATGGGTACACAGCCTTGTGAATAACCTGAAACCCACAGATTGTACACTTGAAAATGGTGATTTCTGTGATATGTGATTTTTATCTCCATAAGATTTTTAAGAAGACATAGCCCTTCATGGTGCTACAGTGAACAGTTTATGTGATGAAGATAGGGTTCTGTGGGAAGATAGGGAATGACATTTTCTCCTAGTGTGTGGAGTTGGGGTCAGACTCCTGAAATGAGTAACATGGGGACCTGCAGAATGAATTGGAATTATTTAGGTGAAAAGACATCTGGTAACGGAAATGAGGAAGAATATATGAGAATTAACAGCTTCCAGCCGGTGTCAGCTGTAACAGATCTAAGCTCCTCCCTCTGTCCTGTGCAAGACTGCCAGAGACCTTTGCCTTAAGTAATTTAATTACCTTATGTTATGATGAGATACATATATGTATGTCACTTTCTTGGGAAAAACCTAGCATTTATATTTCATGATTTGATTGTAAGATTTTAGTCCATGGCATTTTATAATTTAAAATTGTCATGAAACCAAAGCTAGCTTCTAGAATTCGTTTATGCTGTTTTTTTTTTTTTTTTTGTATTTATGTTTTGTAAGTTCAGTTTGTAGAAATTCTACTGTTTTCATTCCTTTTGACAGTTTGAGGTTAATTTCAGATCCTTGTAAGCATGATTTACTGTAGAGTTAGGATAAATACAGATATTTATTTTTGTTTTCTCTTAGGTAATAAGATGTTTTATTAGGAAATTTCAAACATGTACAAAAGTAGAGAGAACAGCATAATCAACACCCATGTAATAATATACCAGCTTCAGAAATTTTCAACTCATGGCCAACTGTATATCCACTTACTCTTTTACCTCTTGGATTATATGGAAGCAAATCTCAGATGTCACATTGTGTCATACCTATGCTCCATTTATCTCTAAATGACAAGAATTTTTTAAAAAAAACATATTTGAGTATTTTTTAACTTGGAAATTTTTTTCTTAGGAAAACAAATTATTTTAAAAGTTATCTAGGGCGCCTGGGTGGCTCAGTTGGTTAAGCGACTGCCTTCGGCTCAGGTCATGATCCTGGAGTCCCGGGATCGAGTCCCGCATCGGGCTCCCTGCTCGGCAGGGAGCCTGCTTCTCCCTCTGACCCTCCCCCCTCTCATGCTCTCTCTCTCTCATTCTCTCTCTCAAATAAATAAATAAAATCTTTAAAAAAAAAATAAATAAAAGTTATCTATTACCAGAAATTGTTACTGTTACTCTTACATAATTTTAAAAATTTGGTTACATATTCAGTTCTTCTAATAAGTATTAGGTATGTTTATAAGATAACAAATTTATGTTACAAGAATATGGTTCATATATTAGTCTTTATGCTCCTCATTGTGACTAACTAGGACTTACGCATGATAAAACTCTTCTCTACAGCTAGTCATTACCTCTGTTTACCATATTCAGTGGCCTTTACTGTTTGGCCTTCTAAGAGTCTGTATCATGTAATACTGTTTACTACCCATTCCTTATTGGACACCCATCTCTCTTGGCTTCCTTGGCATCTGACCTTCTTGGTTCATCCCTGTGTCAGAACGCTCTTTCACGGACACATTTTCTTTTGATACCCACCGAATGTTACTATACCCCATCCTTACTCTCTTCTCCAGCCTCTTCTGACCTCTCTGCAAACTCTTAGTTCTGCTCTCTCACCTGTGTGATAGGTTAGCTGTGTGTTAGCGAATCCCTAGTATTTGTTACTAGTGAATGAAAGAAACTCTTTTTCATGTTCTAGTTGAATATTTATTTTTTTAAAAGATTTTACTTATTTATTTGAGAGAGAGAGAGCACGCGAGCGTGGAGAAGAGCAGAGGCAGAGGGAGAAGCAGGTTCCGCACCGAGCAGGGAGCCCCATGTGGGGCTCGATTTCAGGACCCAGGGATCATGACCTGAGCCGAAACCAAGAGTCAGCTGCTTAACCAGCCTAGCCACTCAGGCGCCCCTAGTTGAAAGTTTCCGCGGATATCCCCGTGTCTTCATGAATTCGGATCTTCAAGACTGAGCCCGACTTCTTTTTTGTTAACTCTGATTCCCCTTCAGCTTTCCTTTACTGACAGATCACCAAGTTTCTTCAGCTCGCTAGGCTGGAAATGTTTCTATCTTCCTCTTCCTTTAGTCTCCTCTGCACATGCTATTATCTTGTCTTAGTAATTCTTTCTTCAAAATATGTAAGTTATTTGCATTTTATTCTTACTGTTGTAGGCTTTTTTTTTTCTTCCATTTAGGAAACTTCCTAACTCCTTTTAGGTCAGCTCACTGCTCTTCTCTGTGACTCCATAGACCTCTTGCGTTGTCTTGTCAGGATGATCTATGTACACGTCTTTCTGTCATTAGAACTCAAGCTCCTGGGGCACCTGAGTGGCTCAGTCATTAAGCTCTGCCTTCAGTTCATGTCATGATCCCAGGGTCCTGGGATTGAGCCCCGCATCGGGCTCCCTGCTCAGCAGGAAGCCTGCTTCTCCCTCTTCCACTCCCCCTGCTTGTGTTCCCTCTCTCCCTCTCTCTGTCAAATAAATAAATCTTTAAAAAAAAAAAACAAAAAAAACCTCAATTTCTTCGGGACTAAGATGGGATTTTATTCATGCTCACCTCATGGCACATGAGGCATTGTGATATTTCTTAAAAGATAATTGATTTGAATTGAACTTCCAATCCCTTTACCTGTATTCCTGCAATACCTACCTAAGGTCCCGTCTTTCCCTTACAATATGTCCTATGTAGAGTAGTCTGAAGCCTTTGAGTGTCTAATGAAAGCAATAGAATGTCAACGTAAATCAACCCTGTAAATTTCCATCGTAGAACTTTCTGCCTAAAATTATTATTTATTTTTTTTTTTATTATGGGTTTCCCCCCCTGGAAAAACCCTCTGTGATGGTACAGAGCCATGTCAGTCATTTACATTTTCATGTCCTCTAATATAACCTTCCACATAGTAAGACCCTAATAGATATTCGAATACGAATGGGTACTCTCCCTTGCGCCCCAGGAGAGAGCAGTGCACTTATACCTAATACAAATGATTTCACAGCAGTTATAAACCTCAGACTTCGAATTTTTCTTTTATTGTATCAGAATAATCTTTTTTAATATTTTATTTAAGTTCAATTTAGTTAACATACAGTGTATTACAGAATAATCTTTCTAAAACAGTGCTTTTATCAATGAAAATCCAGTTAAACTCCTGGGCCAGACTTCAGAGAGGTTCTGAGAATACAAACATAAATAAGAACATCATTCCTGTTTTTTATGGAATCTAGGCGTGAAGAGGTAGAAGTGCTTACGCCTCCTTGAGGAGGTCAAGGAAAGCTCCCTAGAGGACCTCTGCTAGTTCTGAGGTTTTTCTCCAGCTCCACAATGACGTAGTCCGCAGGTCCCATTTTCCTCTGCAGGAGGCAGGAGCCTGGGTCTGTGCAGAGAGAGGAGTGAAAGCTGCCCGCAGCTTGGCTGTTCCAGCAGGTTCCAGCGGCTGCCCTCATTCTGACCCGAACACTTCCTTCAACCCAATCAGTAACTTCGGAATGGAAATCTAATTCCTTCCTAGATGGAGATTATTTTTAGATCATCCCTTGTTTTGTTAGTTTAGATAACTGAAGGAGAAGCCACTAGTGTTCTGAGGGCTTTACTGAAGCCACTGTGAGCTTTTGTTGTTTGTGGTTTGGTGGATTTTTGTTTGGTTAACAGGGAATCAGGAGACATTAGTACTTAGCACCACTAAAGTCCTGCTTATTCACTTAGACTTACTTCTACCACTCATTTACTCCATTTGTTTTCCCTTTCATTCCCATTAGAATGTAAGCTCTGTGAGAGCAGGATTTTGTCTGTTTCGTTCATTGCTTAACAGATGTTTGTTGAATGAATGCTTAGGAAGTGATTGGTAGCCTTCACAGAGTAGTTTAAATAAAATAGTGGGGATGGAACCTGGTTTGCATGGTTGAGGATCGCCTCAGCTGGTGATTTCAAATCAAACAGGACTCTTTTCTTTCCCCTCTTTTACAAAGTTTGGTAAAGGGGCGCCTGAGTGGCTCAGTTGGTTAAGCATCTGCCTTGGACTCAGGTCCTGGAATGGGGCCCCACATCCAGTTCCCTGCTCAGCGGGGAGTCTGCTCATCCCTCTGCCCCTCCCCTCCACTCATGTTCTCTCGCACGCTCTGCTCTCTCTCTTTCTCAAATGAATGAATAAAAAAATCTTAAATTTAAAAAAAGTTTGGTAAAGAAATTATTTATGAAAATTCTCTGCTTAGTCACTTTTGTTTCCTTTTTACTGATGGTAGCTTGTTAAATCTCTTTTAAATGAACATGTCCTCTTTAAGTATCCTTCTTGTAATTTATATAAATTTTATAATTATAGAATATATTTATTACTCTAAGTTCTCTGATCTCAACTTCTTATGACTTTTTAGATATTTAGAGAAAATGAAAATTTTAAGCGTTCTTTAACCTAAATGCAGCTGTGAAATCATGGTAAATGGTTTTGGACCTTCGATTAATTTTGTTTTGAAAAATTAACTTAGTAAATGTGCACCAAAAGTAAATGTGTGTGTAAATGACTTTACATTATTTAAAATTCTAGAATTAGACATCTGTCTAATGAATGCTGTTCTAAATGTTGGTAAATCATTAATAGTAATTAAAAGGTTAAATACAAGCTGAAGAAAGCTTTGAATTTTGAAATGTTTGCAATAGCTAGTGATCTGACTGATGCAGACGTTTTTGTCAAAGTTGAAAAAGTTAGAACTAATTAATTTCTTGGGAGACATATGATGAATTGTAGGTGTGATAACATATTTGAGTAACATATGGTAGTAATGGGGCACCTTTCTAGTGACAGGGCAGCCAGTTAAATATAGACTTTTTTGGTGTTTTTCTTTCATTACCATTCTTTGTTACAGTGTATTTTTAAACCAGTCTTCTTTTCTAGAGGTCATTGCTCAGGATTTAATGATTTATATTTAAATGTTAATATGAACATGTAATTCTATTCTAAGTTGGCATAAATTTTAGTGAAAGGGTTTCTTAAAACTGTAGCCATTCATTTTTTCCCTCAACGTGCACATGCGTGCTTCTCTGACTAGGTAGACCCCATGTTTGGGGAAGTATAGTCTCAGTATATACATTATTTAAACTGCAATTGCCCTTGAATGAGGGCCAAGAAGGAGTGTTAGGTGGTTACCTTTGCTGCCGTGTAGCGCATACTGGCACTTATTTTCAACATTTAGCTGTACTTTTCTCTCAGAAGGATTCACTATTTGCATTTTGACTAATTTCCTTCCTTCCTTCCACTTTTACTTTCTGAATATTGCTTATTTATGACAACAGATTAAAAAAGGAATTAACCATTCTGTTATTAAAATAGTATCTAACATATTGTTAGAGGAAATCTCGAGTTAGGAATTTTGCAAATAGAGGCAATTTTTGGTCATGCCGTAGTTTTCATTTTTTAAAAGTTGGGTTTTTACCACAATTTACAGGCTTGTAATCGGGTGTGTAAGTCTACAGTTTTATAACTGTCCTTCAGAGCAGTCCACATTGAAAGGAGAGCTCAGGCTGACAGTGACTCAGGGAGGGGAGGGTGTTCAAGGGAAGTCTCCCCCTCTTAACGGTGTGCTGAGGACCTAGATGGAGTGGAAAAGGTAGTGAAAGGCTGAGCTTTCCAGATCTTCTTACATTAATGCAAGAGCCGTATTTACATCTAAAAGGACATAAACTGAAAGGGAATTGATTTTAAACCCTCAAGGAGAGAGGATACATAAATTCTAGAATTATTAGGGAGATACCTTTAACACTCCTTCGGCCTCTACTCCAGATGCTATTCTGAAGTATTACTGTAGTTTTGGATATACTTACTTTATAAATCTGCATGCAGTTAGTGGGTCTAGCTTGTCTAGAAACCTTCCAAATTGATTTACTAAACTTTTTTGATATCACCATAATTGTCTTCATTTAAATTTGAGTATCCTATGAAGAATTTTGGTATGGACATCTGTTCTATGAATTCTTTCTTGTTCTAAATCTGTTGTAAAATTTTTCTTGTTAATTGGCATGCTTTTAGCCAATGGGAACAAAGACAAATGTCCCTGAGGGGACTGCTAGAATATTTTGTCCCAGGTGGGCTCTGACTTCAAGCCTTAAGCTAGATAATGAAGGTGAACTTTCACGTAATTCACTGGAAAGCACTAGCTTTCATTCATTTAATAAAATTCATAAAATTTATGAACACTCAGTTTTGAAGATAGCAAAATTCCCTGAAATACAGCTTACCAATATGAAAAATGACCAGGGATTTATTCTGGGCATATAAACTTTAAAGACTTTAATTGGTACGATTGTTACAATGATTAAAATCTCCAGAAACAAAATGCTAGTGGATAGGCTGATTATTTTATTTTATTTTTTTTTAAAGATTTTATTTATTTATTTGAGAGAGAGAGAATGAGAGAGAGCGCACATGAGAGAGGGGAGGGTCAGAGGGAGAAGCAGACTCCCCGCCAAGCAGGAAGCCCGATGCGGGACTCGATCCAGGGACTCCAGGATCATGACCCAAGCCGAAGGCAGTTGCTTAACCAGCTGAGCCACCCAGGCGCCCTAGGCTGATTATTTACTATTTAAAACTTATAGGAGTTTTAGTAGAATAAATGATGATTTATAAATTAAGTGATTGGTTTTATTAATTATCAGCAGTAATGAACTTCAAATTGGATCATTTTTCTTTATGCAAGTAATAATCCATATAATTCTATGTGGCTAGTAGGCAGTATTTAATGAAGAATAGAAGGATAATGATTTTTCATTCAGTAGGAAAATCTGATATTTGATTTGATTTCATAGTTGAGTAATTACACTTAGAAATAGCATTTTTTTTTTTTTGCTTTCATAAGTTGTTAAAATATTTTTTTGTTCAGTTAAGTCTGTCTTTAGGTCCTAAAGAAGGTAAATGACAGATACCAGATCTATAAGCCAACATTAAAATTCACTATAAAATACTTGGCCCCAGTCTGGAAAACTGGGTTTAGTTCTAGCAATGTTTCTGGAACAGTGAGTGAATGATATTGGAAGATTAGGGGATTTACATTTTAAATGCAGTGTCAATAGTCCTTACCTTGCTGTGCATAATTTGCCTCTCAGGTGAGCTCAGGTCAGTGCTAACCATTCACATATCTTACTTTTTTTCTGAAATGACAAGTCCTAAGTCCCTTCAAGACTTGTTAGTCTTGAAAAGAAGTGTTTGAGAGAAAATCTGTTAATAGTCTTATTAATAGTATGGAAAACAGTCCATTTTGTGGAGCATGATGCACTCTGTCACATAGAAACATTTTTTTGGATGCTTTCATAGCCATCTGTAGAGGATGGATCATTGATTTTACATAAGTCATATAAAAAAGATAATTTTGACACAATCTTTCTTTCCCTAAAAACCTTGTTTCTGGAAAATGATGTGTTAGGTTGAGCAAATCATTACATAGGAGTCTCAAATTTGGCAATTAAAAAATATATGGTAAATTCATTGTTTATGATTTTATTTTAGTATTTTCTGTTGACATGAAAAATTTTGAGAACAGATGATCAACAATCTAGCCTGAGAATAAATGGTTATTTTTTTGCCTCTAGGAATGAAAAATTAATTTAAATAAACATATTTTAAATCTATCCATTTCACATTGTTGAGTCACTAAATACATGCCAGAACTTCTCAGAGACTCAAGAGTTACTGTGAAGATATTAAACTTCTTTTTCAGAAATTTTGGGGGAACTATAGATGCTTTATTCATTTACAATTACTGGGTATGCTGACAAAAAACTGTAATTTTGACTTTATGAAATTGGCCTAGCATCGTAATTTCTTTTTTTGTTTTTTAAAGATTTCTTTATTTACTTGAGAGAGAGAGAGAGTATGCGTGTGGGCAAGCGCTGGGAGTGCGGGGAGGAAGTAGCAGAGGGAGAGAGACTCTTCAGCAGGTTCCACGCCCAGTGCGGAGTCTGATGCAGGGCTTGATCTCACAACCCTGTGATCATGACCTGAGCCGACTGAGCCATCCAGGCACCCCACATCGTAATCTCTTTTTTTTTTTTTAAAGATTTTATTTATTTATTTGACACAGAGAGAGACAGCTAGATAGAGAACACAAGCAGGGGGAGTGGGTGAGGGAGAAGCAGCCTCCTGCTGAGCAGAGAGCCTGATGTGGGGCTTGATCCCAGGACCCTGGGATCATGACCTGAGCCGAAGGCAGATGCTTAACGACTGAGCCACCCAGGCGCCCCACATCGTAATCTCTTATGAGATAATGGATTTGAATATCGGGAGTTCAGTCAACAAAGATTCCTGGACGAAAGACCCAAAATTCTGGACATTTTGGCTTTAACAATAAAATAAATATTTCATACATTTCTTAAAATGCTTATATATTATATTCCTTGAAATACATTCATATAATTGTCTTTGAAAAAATTATGTCTTAAGGTTAACTGGTGTTTCTTTCTAGCTAACATTAAATCCTTATCAGGCAGAGTACTTTGTGCTTTGCCTTAGTGTATCACTTCATATGTTTAAGTGGCTGAGGACAAAGCAGAGCAAGATCATTAGACCTCTTACTACAGTCCTGGGGTGATGGTCATTGTCTAATTTGGGCCCAGACAGCTAGGTAACCGGGACAGCCCCTTCACTGGTGCGTATTGATGCCATAGCTGACTTGTCAGATGATCCCGGGGATTTGAGAAATCTTTCTAAACTGTTGTTCCTTGGTTGAATTTTCAGGAGCCAGGGAAGATGTTCTGTCAACTCCTCAGCTTTAAACTTAATATTTGGGATTCAGTGAGTCCTTGGAGCCCGGGTAAAGTGAACGGGCTTACCTGAATGGGAGTAGAGTCTGGCCTTGGCCGGCTATCCTTCTGTTCTGATTGAGTACTTTGGCAAGGGCAAGGCTGGTTCCATTTGGTGAGGTGCACCTGCTGTGATGGTGGTCTTATCAGTGACCCGAATCGAGTTGTTTAGTACCTGAAGTTTGGGTGGTTAGGCAAGGAGTATAGCACAGAATTGGCCTCAGAGGACAAATACTGGATGATCCCATCCCACTTCTATGAAGTACTTAGAGTAGTCAAATTCATAAAGATAGGAAGTAGAGTAGTGGTTGCTAGGAACTGGGGGAGGGAGAGATGGGGAGTTACTATTTAATGGGCACAGAGTTTCAGTTTTGCAAGATGAAAGGAGCTCTGGAGAGGGTTGGGGGTGGTGGTTTGCAGAATGTGAACGCACTCTATGTCACAGTCTCAGATGAAGGATCTAAGATACAAGAAGAGATGAAAGAATGACAAATGTAAAAAAATGTGTAACCTCATTAGCAATCAGAGAATTGCAAATAAAAATCACCATGAGACAGTCTCTACACTCACACCATTTTGGCAAAAATGAGAAGCCTTGATAATATCACAGGTTGGAGATGTTGGCAAAAAATGAATAGAACACCCAGGACAGTTTGGCATGATCTATTGAAGTTGAGGATACATATACCTTCTGACTCAGTACCTGAACTCTACTTAGAGAGGTGTGTGAGTATTTTCACCAGGAGACCCGTGTAGGAGTGTTCAGAGTAGCATCGCTTGCAATGACACGAAACTGGGAAGAAATGTCCCTGCACAGGAGAATAGACAAGTAAGTTGTGGTTCACACAGTGGCATTCTGGACAAAGCTACACTAAACGCGGATGGATCACACAAGCCTAGAATGAGTGAAAGAAGTAAGGTACAGATGATGCATTTGAACTTCAGACGCAGGAAACATTCTGGATTGTTTAGGGAGACATAGCTAGGTGCTAACACGACAGTAAAAACCAGGTAAGTTAACACCATAAAAGTCGGAAGAATGTTTATACTCCAGGGGAAGGATAAGAGGATGCGAGCAAGAAGGGACGTGTGGACGGCTCCTCGGGTGCTGGCAGTGTTCCGCTCACCTGCATGCTGACCAAACGCAAGTTCACTTGGTAATCTTTCATCCCGCTTTATTGTATTTTATACGATGGGGCTGGCTATTGTGGAGAAGTTAGATTTGATTGTTAACCCTCATCCAAACTGTCCTTGTCCCCCTTTATTCTGTTTTCCAGCAATAGTCTCCATGATCTCATTAAAACTTGAGTCAGATGACCTGGACTCTTTGCTCAGAAACATCCTGTAGCTTCCCACCTCACTCAGAGTAAAAGCCAGAGTCCTTGGTGCGATCTACAAGGCTGTAGATGACATGGGCTCCTCATTACCCCTCTGACTTTTTCCTCCTGGTTCCCCCCTTGTTCTTCATGCCCTGACTATTCCAGGAGCATGCCAGGCATGTTCCCATCTCAAAACCTTGCTGTTCTCTGTCAAGAAATCTCTCCCCCACCTTCCCTCTCCACCACCCCCAGATACCTGCACCTAGCTTCTTCACATCTCTTCAGTTTTTCTTAAAAGTTACTTCTCAATGATGTCGTCCTTGGCTACCTCATCTAAAACTTCAGTCGTCTCCCCGTTTGGTGTTTTTCTCCTTGGCATTTACCAGTATTTAACATACTCTACCCTCTACTTGTTTCTCTCCCATCAAATATGAACTCCATGAAAGCAGTGATTTTTTTCCATTTTTTCCTGTTGTGCTCCCCATGCCTGTCATAAAGTAAGGGACTCAGTTTTTGTTGAGTGAAGAATGAAGGAAAGAATGAAATGTATTTCTAGAACCAATTAGTTGAGAGCTTTCATTGTTAGATAAAGCTACATCAAAATGCAAATAGGGAACACAAGTGTAAAAACCTTTACATTTTATTTATTTTTAATTTATATTTTGAAATAATTTCAAACTTACAGAGAAGTTGTAAGAGTAACTCAGAAGCTTTTCTTTCCTGATCCATTTGAGTCTAAGATGCTCCATTACTCCCGGATACTTTGGTGGATGTTTCTTACAAAAGGAGGACATCCTCCTATATGAGGAGAGTATAACTATTAAGTCAAGAAATTGACATTGATACATCAGTCACTACTATCTAATCATCAGGTCCTCTTCAGATTTTGCCAGTTCTTTCAATAATGTTTTTTTATTGAAAAATTCTAATCTGAGATCTTGCGTTGCATTCTTAGGTTGTCTTTAGCCTCATTTAGCCTGGAATGGCTCCACAGTCTTTACTTTTATAGTCTTGATGCTTTTGGAGATTACATACCAGTTATTTTGTAGAACATCCCTCAATTTGGGGTTGTCTCATGTTTTTCTTCACTGTTAGATTCAGGTTGTACATTTTTGGTGCTATCACAGAAGAGATGCTGTGTCCTTGTTGTATCCTCTGGGGTGGTGGTCAATTTCGATTTATCCCATTACTAGAGATGTTAGCTTTGATCACTTGATTAAAGTAGTGACTGCTAGTTTTCCATACCATAACGGTACTCTTTCCCCTTTTTGTTATTTACTGTTTTGTAAAATTATCTTTTAAAAGGTTTAGACTTGTCTTTTTTACCCATTCCTTTGAATCAGGTTGCATTGTTGCCTGGTGAGATCAGAGGTTGGTAGAGGGAAGGAAGTACATTTTGAAATCTGGGGCATTTGGGGAAATGAAGGTAGATCAAGATGGTATGTATGGCATGACGGAAGAGGGCAGAAGACCTTGAAACTGGTAGAAATAACAGCAGGGTGTGGGAGAAAAGTTTGTATCAGGGAAGGATGTAGGAATTATGCCAAAGGTACACTTGCCCATTTCAAATACTTGATTACGGCAAATTCTGTGCCTGGAAGGAGTGATAAAAACTTAACTTCCTTTTCCCCACCCTTCCATTCCAAGGGCCTAGATTTAAGGTTGGGTTAGCTGGTACTGATTAGTACTATTTAACTGAGTTAAATAGACCTTGGATGACATCCTCAAATTTATAGCATCCACTATTTATAACATTATTCTCTGGAACAAAACACTCCAAGTACTCAGAAGCTACCAATGAACTAAAAGGGTGCAGACCACTTATAAACCCAGAGACTACCTGCAATGGGTTTCTGTTATTTAAAAATTTAAAGTGTAGTTAAGTTTGAAAAAATAAAAAGTTGAAAACACCAGATCTGAGGCTAGTGTGTAATTGAAATGAGGTTGTTTTAGACAATTAATTTTGGCAAGTGATTAATCCTTAATAAAGAATAATTGTTTTATCTATTTTAGGGAAAAATTAATTTAACAAACCTATTATTATGTGAAATTTAGGTAATGAACATGGGCAGTACATAATTTCCGTAACATTTATAGCATCGACCACAAAAAAGGCTGAATTAGTATCATCAAATACAAAGAATGTTCATTTCAGAATCAGAGCTGTTCAGAAAGCACTGCTCGTGGTTACTATAATTAAGTCAACATTTCAGGGCTACTTGAGATGCTATGCCATGTCACTTTACTAGATGTACCTTTCAGGTGCTTATATGCTCCGTTTTGGATAAGTATCACTTTTTTTTTTTTTGTACTTTCCAGTATTGAGTAGATTTCTTTCTTAGTTAAAAATGTTCTCTGATTCAGTGATTTTTGATTTTATACCAAAAGTAAAGAAACCTTGAGTTATGTTAAATAATAAAACCGACGCCTGCTAACCAGCACTGATTAGGACTCTGCACACAGCATTAGCCCTGGCTCAGCAGCTGGTTGTGATTAGCCAGCTGGACTTCTGTAGGTAGGTTCTCTCACCTTTCCCTGGAGCCAGTGGAGTTTTGGTTGGGTTGTGAACAGATACCAAAGAAATGAAGAAAGTCACCGGAGATTATTCTTTTGGCTTATTTTTTGATGAAGAGAAAGAAAATAGATTGCAACAGGTCAAAGAAAGATGATGTTTGGATGGGGTGGGCATGTTCATAGGTTGTAGGGAAGGAGGCAAATACAGAGGGGAATTTTGAAGATTCAAGAGAGATATAATCATTGATGTAACCAAATCTTACAGATAACAATAAAAATGGGACAAAAGACTAAGGGCTAGCACTTGACAAGGAGCCTGTATATGTCTTCCTTTGAGGGAGAGAAAATGAGGGTGTTCTAAATAAAGTGTCTGCTTTGAATGCAGAGTTGCGAAGTTGAGGTTACTTACATTCAGTGGTTTCCATGTTTTCTAGGAAGTGAGCTTATTAGAGGATGAGAGAGATGGAGTTTGGGGAGAGGGGTTTGAATAAGGGCAAAGAAGATGTGACATGATTGCTTTTGGTAAATAATCATCTATCAGTTTGACTTGATAGATGGTCAAGTCAACTGGAGATGAATTAAGTAATTTCCCAGAGTTCCCAGATGAATTATGGTTGATGCATTTGGCTTAGTTTCATGATTTAATATTGCCAGACTCAGAAAATTCCACAGAAAATGGATTTTACAAAAGGAATAGGGTGGAGATCGATAAAATGTGTACAGTGAGCGCCCCTGGGTGGCTCAGTCAGTTAAGCATCTGAGAATCCCGGGGTCCTGGGATCGAGCCCCAGGTCGAGCTACCTGCTCAGTGGGGAGCCTGCTTCTCCCTCTCGCTCAGCTCCTCCCTGCCCGGCTCGTGTTCTCTCTCTCTCAAATAAATAAATATAATCTTTAAAAAATGTGTACAGTGAAAGAAAAAGTAGGTGAGAAAAATATAGACTGACCAAAGAGTCCATAGAGAATGAGACAAGCGAGCAGGTGTGGAGGGGAACTTGTAGACTGGGAAAACAGGGAGAATGAAGGCCTGGAAATGGTGGGAAAGGAAGGAGGAGGTTCAGTAGGAATGGTGAAATTGGGATATTAGCTAAAGTATTAATGGTAGAGTAGCTGATTTAGGCCGTAGTGTTTGAGTGCCTAACATGTGCTGGGTCCCATTCATTTGTAGTTACAGGAGACCAGAGTACCAAACATGTACTGTTCAACGGAGTTGCCACTAGATGTCACTGACTCATATGGCGAGGCTAGCCTGGACACACTACTCTTCAAAATTCAATGCTTTGAAATCTGGATGTATATAAACAGGCAATCTTAAGGAGTTTTTGCAGATTGATTCTTTATTATCTGGTTGTCTTATCTGTAAAACTACATCTTGAGAGAATACCTCCTTTGAACAAAAGCAAACCCTGAAAAGTTTGTGATTAATACTGCTTTGCATCATTGACTTATTTTTACTAAACTTAAAAAAAAAAGATTTTATTTATTTGTTATAGAAGAGATAGTGAGAGAAGCATGAGCAGGGAGGACAGGGACCTGAGCCGAAGGCAGACACTTGACCACCTTAGCCACCCAGGCACCCTTATTTTTACTAATCACACTAAATAAGAAGTATTCCTCCAGTGAACTTTAACATTTTCTGAAATTCTTATATCAAAGTTTGTGAAATTGTTTTCTTTCCTTCTAATACTGTTTTAGTTATTCATCATCGGTTTAGTTATTCGTATATTGGTTTGGCTTTTTATAGGGACCAATGAATTTTTTATAAGCACCAAAGGAGCCGTTTATTTCTAAGTTGTCATGATTGTGCCTCTCTACACCATAGCTATAAGTGTAAAGTTTTACTTTATGTGACCTTTCTGTTCTCAACTATAAGGAAGAACATGGTATATCTATCCAGCTCTTTAAAAAAAATTTTTTTTTTTTTTTAATCCCATTCTTGTTTTCTATCTCAACCAGATAGGATCACCAAGTATAGTTTTGCTTCTTTATCTCCATGCTCAGATAAAGGAGCTATGTTTAGGGAGCTTGTCTGATTTCCTGCCTGCCCACAAGGTTTTCCAGCTTGGTTCTTTTAAAACCTCTGAACTATTTTGGACAGCTGTGCAATATAATTGTTAAACAAGCCTGTGAAAACAGACAAAACTAACAACCATGTTGACTTCCTTAAAAACACAGATAAATAGTACTCTGGCACATTATATATTTTATAAGATCTGTGTATGTTCTCTCTTTTTAATCTGTGTGTGTTAGGGGTAGGGTTAGGGTTTATGTTAATTTTTTCTTCATTTAACTGAGAAGAGATTCTGCTAGAACTGTTGGGTCTCAATATAAAAAATTTGAAGATCGTTATAGTAGAAAAAACGTAGTATCACATTTTTTTTCTTGTGATTTGTCTGACCATTTATCCCTGTGCTTTTGACATACCCCATTTCACTGGTGACCCTTAGTTAGGTTGTGATTCCTTATGACCTTAAATCGTTAAGTGAACTGTTTTAAATTTATCCCTTTTTGAACTTTATTGTGTCTTTATTGTGTCTGCAGACACAGTTTATATTTTAAGGTGATTTTCCATAGTACTTCCTACGTAATATTGACCCTTTCATTTGGAAAGGTACCTGTTAGCTAACATCATATAATCAGCAAGTACTAATCAGGAAAGCTCTTTGCATCAAGTGGCACAAACTTAGTAAACTACAAAGAAGAAAACAAATACATTATCTGTAATAACTAGAAATAGGCAGAAGATGCCATTGCAACTTGCTTTGAGAATTGTAAATACGGCTGGGAAAAAAAACCGTACTTTTTCATTGTTTCTTAGGACCAGATGTTGTTAGGTGATATTTTGGTCTATGAATTGAGGATGCCTCCCTTTAATCTTTTCATGTCTCTTGCAAAAAAAAAAATATTCTTTTGGTCAAATGACCACAAAAATGTTGCATTTACTGAGGTATAATGGGTGGAACGCTAGCAAGAGAAGAGGCCAGTGAGAACTTCGCAGCAGCACCATCAGAATTCTGCTTCCTCAAAATTATGTTGAGCCAGTCATTATGAATTACTGCCTCTGTGATGCAAAAGCATTGAAGTGGGATGCAAAAGTACTCTATGAATGAAATGCCCTGGGAAGTTATTCTGTAATTACTTTTTTATTCTTAAATTCACTTTGCCATGTAACTTTCAAAATGAAACTTCTGACGTTTTTGTTGGTATATGGAAAGAGTGAGTGTTCGTTTCATTTTGTTGTTGTTGTTTTGTTTGGAGCTTCACAGTGAAAATATTACATATTCTTTTTTAGGAATATATTCTTTTGTTGCGCTAGGAACAATACGTTTATTTAGATAATAGCCATCTATACTCTCTATCTCTAATCCCCCAAGGTCTTAACCTCCATTAGGGACAACTGTAGATTTTTGTTTGCTTGGAATAGCTTCCTGGGCATGTAAAAACTCTTTTGACATCATTATTTAGGGGTGCCCATCCTCCCAGTGGAGCCACAGCCTAATACAAAACCTTTGCAGCTGGTGAGCTCCCAAAGCCCCTTTTGGTGATTGTTTATAAGCTCAGCATGGCAGCTTGCAGTTGTTTCTTTCCTCTCCTGGCCTCCCCCTCCCCCCTCCCCCCCCACCGCCTCACCCTCATGTTCATGTTCTTCAAGACAATAAGCCTTCTCCAGAGGTAAAACACAGGGCGAAAATCTCTTATGCCATCTTTATTCTCTGTTCTTCCTGATTCTTTTCTGTAAGTGTATTAATAGTTTTTACTGGAGATTTTCAAGGGGAAGTTCTCGCTACTTCGCTCTCTTCTCTCCTCTATCCCTGTCTCTGTATCTCTATCTTTGTGTCTTTTCTGATGCCTCACTGTCTTTAATAAACTCATTTCTTTGATAAATTAAAGTACCAACAGCAGTAAATATTCAGAGGTAATGGGACGACTCTTGTTCTCTATAGAGTGTTAATTTGAGACAGACCTGGGATCAGATGTTCAATCTGCATTTCTGATTATGGCCTAGTTATCAAACTTTGAAGTGTCTTCATCTCTCCCTAGGTTCTCTAAAACAATGGGGTACAAATAACCCAAGCAAGTGGCAATTAATGACTTACTAACTCAGTGACATACTGGTTAGCAAAAAAGTCTCTAAAGTTTTTTTGTTTTGTTTTAACTAGCTTTATCAAATATAGGCTTATATTGGTATTATTTAGAGGAAAAAATATTACTCAAGACAAACCAGGTTTACTCTATTGGAATGTAAAGATGGAATATATTTTAACTGAATAATTAAATAGGATATGATTTCCATATTATGAAAATATGTAACACAGCCCTCACTGAGAAGATCTGAGAAGACACGGGACTCACAGGCCAAGTTAGGGATAGATGATAAACTATTACAAAATACACAGAGAAACATGTTTGACTAGAAGTACTACCTGTGTTTTGAATTTAGTGAAAAAAGTGTCCAACTAGGGCTAACTGGAAATAGAAACAAAGCAGAGCAAAAAATCATCCAGTGAATCTGGAAGATCTTTTCTTTTGTTCCACGTTGGGAATTTGTGTTTCTTCAGTGTGTTGATAACTTGTTTTAAAGTTATGTTCTAGAATCAATGCAGATTTTGCTCAATTTTTTTTGAGGGTCTACCTAACACATTTTTATTGAGATATTTAATTGACCTATAACATTAGTTTCCAGTGCACATCATACTAATTTGATAGTTGTATATATTGTGAAATGATCTTCATGTAAGTGTGAAGCACTCTTTTTTTAAAAAATTTTTTATTGTTATGTTAATCACCATACATTACATCATTAGTTTTTGATGCAGTGATCCATGATTCATTGTTTGTGTATAACACCCAGTGCTCCATGCAGAACGTGCCCTCCTTAATACCCATCACCAGGCTAACCCATCCTCCCACCCCCCTCCCCTCTAGAACCCTCAGTTTGTTTTTCAGAGTCCATTGTCTCTCATGGTTCATCTCCCCCTCCGATTTCCCCCCCTTCATTCTTCCCCTCCTGCTATCTTCTTCTTCTTTTTTTTTATTAACATATAATGTATTACTTGTTTTCAGAGGTACAGATCTGTGATTCAGCAGTCTTACACAATTCACAGCGCTCACCATAGTACATACCCTCCCCAATATCTATCACCCAGCCACTCCATCCCTCCCACCACCCACCACTCTAGCAACTCTCAGTTTGTTTCCTGAGATTAAGAATTCCTCATATCAGTGAGGTCATATGATACATGTCTTTCTCTGATTGACTTATTTCGTGAAGCACTGTGTCTTAAAAGCTGTTTTCATGAAGAATACTTCTGCAGATGCTCAGTTTAGATAGTTATTATATGTATTGAATTCACTAAATCTAACTTCAAAGACATCCTATAGGAAAACCCTTTGTGTAGTAAAATTTTTGTTCCTAGTACCAGCGATTAAATGGGCAGGAGTAGAGGTAAGAATAATAAACTCTCATTCTGGAGAGCTGAGTACTAATATCACCTATTACCACTTATATTTGTGACCTTGGGTAAGTCACTTTACCTGTTTTTGTAAAATAAGAGAATTGACCTAAATTATCTCTAAAATCCCTACATGTTTTAGCCATGTCTTTGGTGTCTTATTTTATTTTCTTATATACATATACCCCATACTTTTATTTTAGAACTGAGGTCTTCAACAAGTTCATTACAAAAAATTTAAAAATCTCTTGCATTACTTGCACAAGAAAACATCTTTCTGAAAAGTTAATAAAAAATATTTTTAGGGGCGCCTAGGCGGCTCAGTCAGTTAAGTGTCTGACTCTTGATTTTGGCTCAGGTCATGATCTCAGGGTCTTGAGGTCAAGCCCCACATTGGGCTCCCTGCTATGTGTGGAACCTGCTTAAGATTCTCCTTCTCTCCCTCTACCCTCACTTCCCCTCCCCCCCATTTGCGTGCACACGCGCATTCTCTCTCTCAAAAAGCATGTAATAAAAAATACTTTTAATGAGTAAGGACTTTAATGAGTAATAATTATCACAAATGTGATTCCTACGTGGTGACTAGAAGAGCCCTTTCAAGAATTACCATTGGCCGTAGTAAAGAATATTGGAAATAATAGATGTTGCAAAGTGCAACAAAATGAAGAGATTCTGTTTCTGTTACCAGTAATAATTTTTAAGGTAAACTTTTTTTAAAAGTATGAGATACATACAGAAAAGTAAAAAGTCATAAGAATACCCTTGTGTGAATTTTCACCAAGTGAACACACCAGGTAACTAACACCATATGAAGAGGCAGAACATTACCACTACCTTCTAACCCTTTCCCTCCTACCTCTCCAAGTCCCTGTCCTCCACCAAGCTAATAGAGTGGCTTTTGCATCACAGATTAGTTCTGCCTGCTCTTGAATATGGAATCCATTGGCTTTTTTTTTTTCCCAGTGCCATATTCATGAGATTCATCCAAGTTGTCGCATGTAACAATAGTGCATCCCTGACTGTTGTTACATGTTTCCATTGTGTGGCTATGCCACAATTTATTTATCTGTTCTGTTGGATATTTGAGTTGTTGCTACTTTTTTTTTTTAAGATTTTATTTATTTGTTTGACAGCAAGAGAGAGAGAGCGAGCACAAGCAGGGGGAGTGGGAGAGGGAGAAGCAGGCCCCCCGCAGAGCAGGGAGCCTGACGTGGGGCTCGATTCCAGGACCCCAGGATCATGACCTGAGGCGAAAGCAGATGCCCAGCAGATTGGGCCACCCACGCACCCCTGGGTTGTTTGTACTTTTTGGCCATATGTCTTTTGGTGTGTTATGTGCATATTTTTGTTGGGTATATACCTACAAGTAGGACTCCAGCATCACAGAATATGCATATGTTCAGCTTATTTTGTAGATACTGCTAAACGCTTCCCTGAAATGTTTTTTTTTTTTTTTTCCCAATTGAAGTATAGTTGACATTGAAATGTTGGTTCTTTATATTCCCATTAGCAGTTTACGGGAGTTCCATTGGTTCTGTTTCTTCGTCAGCACTTGAGATTGTCTTTCTTATTTTAGTCATTGTGGTTTCAATTTTTATTTCCCTGATGACTGCTGAAATTGAGCACTTTGTAAAAATGTGCTTGCTATTCATTTGCAGTCCTAAAATAATTTTATGACACTGCATTTAAAAGTAATTAAACTTCCTTATCTTAGGGAAGGGACATTGTAAATAAGATATTATCTAAAACATTTGGTGTGATCATTTGCTCTAACACGTATTTGGTAAATTGTGAGATTCTTTGAAAAATCTTTTCTAACTTAATGAAACTGCTTTCTATATTTCAAACTGTAAAATTAATTTTAAATGCTTATCTTTTAAATATTCTTAAGACTATTGATATAATTTAAAAATGAAAACTATCAAAATGAAGTAGTTTAAAGAACTAGCATATGGTTTTTCCCCCACCAGGATAAAAACACCAGACATTGTAGAGGATGTAACTTAAAGTTGATCTAACTTTAGTTTTATTGAAGGTCAATTATACCCTTACCTTTTAACATGGACTTTGAGATTTCCTTGAGCAGTATTTTAAAAGCTGTATTTCAGAGGTAGAGACTAACTTTTCCCTGTGTTCCTACATTTTCCAGCTTTCCATGCAGTTATGTTGGATCCAGGTGACTAATTTCTGGCCAGTGGACTGTGAGCAAAAATATTATGTGTCACTTTGGACTGAGGCAATGTACTTCCCTGATCTTCTCTCTTGTTATGGTGACCTTGGAGGCTGTGCACTCCCTGGTTCGTGCACAGAGCCGACCAGTACTTGTCTGTGTTCGCTAACCTAATACAGTTTTGTTTCAATGGATGGTCTACACACTTTTTGAAAAAGATACTCTGAAACCCCCGAAATACTTTTATGTCCAGTGTTTTCATGAGCAGAGTGCTGTCTTGCTTAAAGACTAGAGTTCAGAGGTTATGTCTATAAGGGGAGGTAGGTTTCTGATGAGAAAGTAAGGAAGACCAGGAAGTTTGTTTTGCTATACTACCAAAAGAGAAGAACACATAAAAACAAATGTGTGTTTCGGATTCCCCAAGAGACGTATTTATCATTTACATGGAATCCCATCATTTTTGTGTGATTTTAACTGGTTCGTTTTTCTTTTAAATTTTTTAATTTAAACTTAGGAAGGTGACAACTGTCTTAGGAGACACATGTCACAGAATATATAGGAGGATTATGAAAAAAAGGATTGTAGCCCCTAAGTATTTACTGAATATTGTGAATATAAAGAACTCAGGGCCTAATTGAGATGAAAAATACTTTATTTTTTTTTTTAAAAAGAAGGTCCTTTCATCTTCAGCTATCATTTTAATTTTTTTGGCACAAAAGCAATTTCTTTGGAAAGCTCTCATTTGTTTATTTCTTACTCTTGGTTTTGTTTTAGATAGAATTCCCAGCAACCAAATATAAACCTGAGTTAGTACTAAGGTCCGAAGTATGTTATATATCATCATGTGTCAATTAACCTTCTTGTATTAAACGACTTAAGCAACATTAGTAGGAAATGTTGGAAATGTGAGAGGCGTAGCACCAGGGGGATGATAGGACAAAATTGAAATGAATAAAAAGCACATGATAAAAATATGCAACACTCTGATTGGCTTATTTAAGTATTTTGTGAAGGACTGTGTTCTAGAAATTTGTAAAAGGAAAACCTTCATTCCCTCTGTTTAACCTCCTTATAGTTATTGTCAAGATTAATATTCTTGCATATAAATTTTCACCAGTATGTGTGATAGAATTGTCTCTGACTGAAGGGTTTTAGTTAAACAACATCAGTATGGGGGATAAAAAGATAAATGCTCTTTAATAAATTATTAGAATAGTTTTTGACTGGTGTTCCTGGAAATAGGTGATCTGAAGTCACTTTTTGTGAAATACTGATTTGTTTCAAGAGTAAGAGAAACATTCAAGGAAACAAAAATCAATAATGTCCAAAGACTGTTTTGTTGCAGAAAAAGTACAGGTACTGCACATGTTTTCCTAAAACAAAGGGCATGACATGAAGACTTAACACTATAAGTCTTTTTGTTTTTAATGCAAAAAACTGTATTTACTTAGAAGCATTCGGAATGTCAACAGAACAGTGGCAATTTGTGTGCGTGCCTGTGCGTGCAGTTTACAGAGGGGTATTCAGTTACCAGAATGACAGTTACTTCGTACAAAGTGCGTCAGAGGCAGCTGAAGACGAAAAAACCCTGGTCCCCAGAAACAACGAGCTGGAGCCTGCTGCCAACTGAAGCAGGCGTGGCCGCGGTGTCGGAAATGCCACCAGGCCAGGCCTGTCTAAAGGCACAGTAGGTAGTGTGTGAACTTTGCCGAACAAGACGCTGTGCAGTTTAAAAACAAATCTTGCATGGTCTTGCCTTGCAAGTTTTTTCTTTAAAAGGAGAGAGTTGGCTGCAGGGGGTTTAGATGCTTTACAGACGAGGGCAGAAGCTGTGCTAGAACCAGCTTATTCATCGTCCTCTTCTTCGTCTCCCTCCTCACCTTCCTTTTTTTTTGCTTCTTCAGCCCTGGTGGTGACTCCCGTTTTTGCCTCATCGAGCCTTTCTTCAGCTTGGCACGCAGCAACATCTGCCTCGTATTTCCCCTTCAGCTTGGCAACCGTCTCTTCGTGAGGCTGCTTGCTAGTCCCCCGCACAGACATTCCGCATCTCTCCCCGTTTCTTTGCAGCCTCCCTGCTGCGTAGGCCGGATGCTCTCCTTGGACTTGGGGCCATACTCAGCACGAAGGAGGCCTCCTGGGTGCGTTGAGATCCTTCAACTCGTTTGGTTTCCCCTTTGGGACGGAGAAGTCTTCATTTATCTTTTGTGATGGGCCTTGGCAGCCTTCGGCATGTCTTTACGTTGTCCCTTCTCTTTGGCAGAAATGGTGTTGCACCTCTCTGGGCGCTTCTGGGTGCTTCTTCCTGTGCGCCTCCCGGCAAGTTTGCACAGAAAATGCACATGATGACATTTTGCCTCTCGCTTCTTAGGTTCTCCTTGGCCCGTGTTTCATTATTTTCCTCAGCGGGCTCAGTGTCACCCGGTGCCCAGAACAGACTCCGTGGAGCTCCGGGTCCGGCGGCAGCTGTGAGGGTGGGAGCCAGGTGTGTAGCCTGCAACTCTCAGTCTTCCAAGGGCTGGGCTGGAGTTCAAAGTGCCAGTACTCTTCACTGAAAATAGAACAATACACAGTTATGTGCATGATGAAGTTAACATTAATGGGATACGCTTCCCAGATGTGGAGGCAACATTTCCTCCAGAAGACACATTTCCAAGTACTTCTTAGCTTAAACAGGTACTTGACTAAGACCCCTCCCCTAGCACTTTTGTACCCTGGAACTTAAAAACTATGCTTAGAAAATTTACAAAGATGAAGTGCTGGGGTTTCTAGGGGCCACAGTATAAAGAATTACTAATTATCCGGCCTTGTATCCGATACTTGAAATAAAGAGTAAAGATGGAGGCCAAAGCAGATCACTGATAAAGATTAAATTGGAGGCCTTAGTGTGAGAGCCAAAGGACCTGCTGATTTAATTGCAGAATTAAGCAGACTTTTCCAAGTGCATTTCAGACAATACAAGTAAGACGGTGCCATAGAGCATGAGTCTGTTTCTGCAAAGGGCCAGATACTAAACTACGTTTGTAGGCCCTATGGTTTCCTTCACTGCTGTAGCTCCTCAACTCTGTGACTGTAGTGCAAGAAAGCAGCCCTAGACCATCTGTAAAGTAAGGGTGGGGCTGTGTTCCAATAAAACTTTATTGAGAGAAACAGGCCGCAGGCCTTGTGTAGTTAGTTTGCTGGTCCCTCACATGTAGGAACAAAGACAAACTTGCATTTTGTGCAGCAGACTAGCTTCAAAAGGAAGAAAAAGGACTGGAGTGAATTCTGCATGCCAAGGTTTTTTCCCCCACATCTCTCCACCAGAAAAATGACTCCATCTCACCAGAATAGAGTGAGTAAAGGGAGGGAAAGAAACCTGGGATTATGCTCATGAACAACCGCCCCCCGTCAGAAGTGGGGGGGAAAGTTTTCCTCTGACCTTCACTGCCCTTCCAGTAGATACACAAGAATCTGTTAGGCACAAAGCGTTAGTTTGTACTGAAGATTCCAACTTGGAGAGTCTTGGTGTTTCAGAGTTCATTTTGGCATAGATTCTCCTGGTTAGTTAGATTCTTCTGGTTAGTGAGAGTAAAGCCATGTCAATGAACTCGCAGGAGGACGCTTATCGTCCTGCCACATGTGTTGAATGCTTAAGGTAGCTCTGATCTCCCTGTTGATTAGCTGTGTTTATTGGGTGCCTATAAGTGCCAGGCGTACAGCAGTGAACAAGAGTGACATGATTCCTGCCTCCCAAGAGCTTGTGTCATATAGGAAGGGATCAGAGAAGAGATGGTGATCCCTCAGTTGCACCCTAAAGGATAAGCTGGAGGTGGCCAGTTGACAGGGGTGGGAAAGACGAAGAGTGTCCAGGAGAACTAAGGGCACAGGCCAGAGGGGGACGCTCGGCGTGTTCTCTGCCAGACCAGTGTTGCCTGCTGTGGGGTGCGGGAACGTGGGAACAGAGGAGGCTGGAAAGACAAGGGGAAATCCCATGTCCTACGCAGGCCGTCCAGGTTGAGTTTTGTCAGAAGATCACTGAGATGTGGACAAAGGGCTTTACGCTGTAGATGATGGGAATGGTTTGCATATTTGAACTTGCTGAGCCTGGGTTGGAAGAGCCAGAGATTGAAGACCCATAGCTGACTGTCCAGCCTGGGAACTGTGAGCCGCAGGTGGCTGTTCAGCACTTGAAATGTGGCCGGTGTGGCCGAGGAACTGGATTTGAAATTTTATTTAACTTTAATTAGAAACAGAAGCAGTATAAAATCTTTTCTCTTTCGCTTTATTGTTTTGGTAGGATTACATTTCACTTACATTGTTGAAAACATAACATCTAAATTGAGACGTACCATAGGTGTGAAATACGTGCTAGATTTTGATTGAATTCATGCTTTGGAAAAAAACAATGTGAAATATCTCAATTCTTTTTATTGATTATTTATTGAAATGATACTATCTTGGATATATTTGGTTAAGTAAAGATATATTATTTAAAATAATGTCACCTGTTTGTTTCTACATTTTTAAAGGTGGCTCTGAGAAAACGTGAAGTTACGCGTGTGGGTTGTGTCATGTATCTGTTGGGTGGCTCTGGCCAGGGGTCAGTTAGGAGGCTCTTGCAGGAATGCAGGTGAGCCGTCCTGATCTGAGTCAGGGTTGTGGCAGCAGGGTAAGAGGCAGAAATCTGAGAGCTATCCAGGAAGTAAAACAGAATTTGGCACCGATTAAATAAGATTAGTTGTAAGGAAAAAAAAGGGAGCCTCCAAGTACTAAAATATAAGGCAACGTAGACTAGTAGCTGAATGGCAAGTTAAGCAGACAACAACGTGTGTTATTTTTCATTGACAGTTGAACTAAAACGATGTAGTTGAAACTATCTTTCTGGTTCTACTGTTGATTTTTTTAAAAGCGTTTTTAATATTTGCCGTTAAATAGGTCCTAGCTAGGAGTTGGTTCTTTAGAGTTATGTAATTTTGCATTTCTTAGATTGTAGCTGAAGACTGGTTTACCGTCTTTATGTTTGTCATTCATCTCCCTCGATCAGTGACAAGTGGGGACTGGGACACAGGTGTTTTTTTTTTTTTTAATATAATTTTGAGTATATAAATTCTCTAAACGCCCTCCAATTTGATATGATAACTGAAATTTATTTACACCTTTTCTTTAAGATTAAGTTTATTCCCATTAGAAGAAGAAGCACTTTATTTACATGTGAAGGTTTACTAGGCCCCCTCTAATTTGAAGTTGAAGCTCTAAAAAGTATCTGATGGATGTTAGACGCTTAATACTTTTTCCTATTGTCCTCCTAAGAAATAGGATGCATTTCTAGCTTCATTTTCCAGTCTCTTAAGCTTATGAAAGTAGTCGAGACAGTTTGTTGACCTCAAAGAGACCTTTTAGTCTCTGGCTTGTTAGACAACAGGGTCTGACTCTTCATTGGCATTCAGATCACAGGCAGCCACTGGGCTCAGTGCAAAGCCAAGCGCAGCTTTAGGATTTAGACAAAGCCACTCTGGCAAAGGAACCCAGTTGTCAGGGTAGCTGGCTGTATTGTAAAGAACTGTTGCATAATGGGGAGACCAAGTAGAACTAGTAGGATGCAAATGTGAAAAAAATGGTGGAGCTAACCTGCAAAAACAAACATTTCTTTTTTGGTGAAGAGTCTATTCTTTGTTGCTTTCTGCTGTTTAACTTCTCTGGGCTGCAGATGTAGTTGATGCAATTTGGGCGTGTTTATCTTCATCTCTGGTCCTAAGGCTACTCTATGTTATTTTCAAATGAACAGCTAATTTGTATGAAGGGACCAAAGTACTTCAGTGTTTTGGAATCTTCTTGTAATTTACAAGTGTGTCCTACTTTAGCCTAGATCCGTGTTTGTGTGTGACTTTGATTCCCAGATTTGGACGAGGAATCATTTTCACCCTTGATTTCATTTCTTTTGATTCATAGCAAAATCTTACTCTCATGACTGACACCCAGTAAGTTGCCCCAGTGGACACAGTCGTCCTCTGTGGGCTCAAGAGAAAAGTGTGGAAGCCCTGAAAACAGGAGTTCAACTTTATTGTATACGGTCTCATTAAGGAAATGTACCCTTTCCCTGTGTCTCTCTCGCTCCCTTCATCCCTGTTTTGAGTGCCCACTTTTTTCTCCTGCCTTTCTTTCTCCTGTTCTGTTCTATTTTTCTCTGTCGACTTTCATCTTCCTTAGCAGATACAGTGGAGTCCACACTTGGGGAATGCTGTGGGAGGGAAAGAGGCACGATGATGAGCCGGGAGGGCTCTCCATATAGAGTTGGGGTCAGGGGATAATGAAGAGAGCTATGGTTTTTTTGGCAGTAACTACTTGCCAAGCACTGTGTCCCGCACCTCGTGGGACCGGTGTCCTTGAATGTTCTCAACAGTCTTGTGAGGTGAGCTCTGTTAGTAACCTCATCTTGCAGGTGGGTATGTGGAGGCACAGAGGAAGAAAGTGACTTGTCCAAGCTCCTCGAGCTTGTGCACAACAGAGTTAAGAAAGGCCTCCTGGAGTCTGTGAAGGAGGAAGAGCCCAGACTGAAGGAAGAAGAAGAGTGACTTTTGAAGCGAAACAGGTTAGAGGAAGGGCCGCGCCAGCGTGTGACAGGATGGAATCCAGACCTTTCTGGAAGGGAAAGGCGATCTGTAGGGCTGGGGAGAGTCTGTGAGGAAGGGACAGGTGAGAGATGGTACTGGAGAGACAACTGCTCTGTGTTCACATCATACCTTACAAATGCCCTTGAAAGGTGCCATTGATCATGTCATCTGCAGATGTCTGCACGTGGCCGTGAGGTGCCGGTCCCCTGGGCCCTGTTCTTTGGGAAGGTGGGAAAAAAGTAGCAGAAGGTGGCAAGTGCCGGTCTGAATGGAATCGGGTGGACTTTGAGGTTTTCTACAGGAGGTGAATTTTGAGGAGTCTTTGTACCTCTCTCTGTTTTGTTTTGTTCTTAGCTGGCATATGCCTCGACGGTCTCAGTTTGGCGTCAGGCTTCCACTTCTTTCTCTTAGCTCTGAGCACTTTCCAAGGGTCCTAATTTCTTTATTCATCATGCTTGTTTTGCTTTGCCTTTGAAGACCTCCACTGCTCTCGGCCAGTGTTTTCCTGACTCTCACACTTTGACCTGGAGAGCCATGCCCCCCACTTCCTCGTTCTTGCATTCCGTTTTCTTCCGGGACTGTGCTTTCTTCAGCCTCCTCTAGTACTTTTCTTTGCTGGTGCTTTTCATTTGCATTGGACACCAAGTGCAGACATTCCAGGCCTTTTGCATTTTCCTTGACCTCAGTTCTTAGGAACTTGGATGTTGACCATTACAGCTGATGATGATTGGTGATTGTCATTTCTAATGCATATTGATCACTCAGTACAGTATGTGCTGGGCACTATGCTGCTTGCTTTCTATAGATGATAGAATGTAAGCCTATGACAAACCTTTTTGTGGTGGGCATTATTGTATTATTATCCAATTATATGGTGAAAGAAATCTCTTCAGAGGGATTAACTTTATCTGGGTTACACCAATAATAGGTTGGAGAGTCAGGATTTGAACCCAGGTATCTGAGTACACAGCACACGCTTTTCACCCTCATCAAGCCTTCTGTCTGGTACCTGCATTTTTGTATGTTTACACATTTGCATATTTTAAAATAAACAAATATGTGTCAGTTTAGACTAAATATAACCCAAATTAAATGTATCCCCCTCTAAATTACCTATCCCTGCACTTAATGTTTACATAGGACATATTTTGTGTTTAGCATTAGCAAAAGGAAGTAATTCACTTTTTACTAATGTTTGAATCACTGGGGTGTCTGATTTTGGCTCAGGTCATAGTCTCAGGGTCGTGAGATTGAGATCGAGCCCTGCATCAGGCTCCTCACTCAGCACAGAGTCTGCTTGAGATTCTCTCTCTCCCTCTGCCCCTCCCCCCATGCTCTCTCTTTCTCTCTTTCTAAAATAAATAAATAAATCTTAAAAAAAAATATTTGAATTACTTATTTTCAACCACAGATTCATTCTGTTATTCTACTTATTTTTCCATGGCACCATCTCAGACACCGTTATTTTCTTCATTTCCTGATACAATGATGATGATGATGACAATGAGGATAAGACTTAACCACTCAGATGCCGACGTCTGTTGCTGGATCTGGCACAGTAATCTCTAATAAGGAAGAAAAATGGTGGAAATTGTTATGAGGAGAAATAGAACAAAATACTTTTTCTGGCTGTAGAATAATATTACTAATTATTTTCAGTATGAGTAACTTGCTGTTAAGTTTCACCTTAACAAATATTTTAAAATAATGTAATACTATGACCTACTTTTCCTTTTTATATTTTTTCCTTTTTGTGGCTCACGTTTTTTTAAACAGTCAATACTCTAGCACTTCAGTTTATTTGTAAGCTTCAGTTATGCACTCATTTACTCACTCACATTGGTTCATTCACAAGTTCTTTATTGGTCAGTACTTACCATTTGCTGGAAATGCTGGGTAGGCACAGGAGACACACTGACAATGCAGGGCTGACACGGTCTCTACCCATATTGACTTGACAGCATATCTGTTACTGGTTTGAAGTTTAGGAGCATCAGCCCTCCCCAATTTTTCCTATTGAGAAGCCCTGCCATGTGTGACTTCTATGTATTTTGTATTCATGTTTGGGAATCCTGATATATTTTTTAAAGATTTTATTTATTTGAGAGAGAGAGAAAGCACACAAGCAGGGCAGAGGTAGAGGGAGAAGCAGACTCCTCACTGAGCAGGGAGCCCGACTTAGGACTCCATTCCAGGACCCTGGGATCATGACCTGAGCCAAAGGCAGATGCTTAAACGACTGAGTCACCCAGGTGCCCAGATATCCTGATTTTAGAAGGATGTTTATAGTTCTGTATGTAGATAATGATTTGGTTACTCCATACTTTTTGTGATGATTAGCCTTTACATCTTGGCATTCCGAAATTTCCTTCTTCTCACTCAGTATTGTGTTTGCATGCTCTATTCATACTACATAGTTATCACTGTGGCTGTCCTAGGTCATGACTTTTAACTGCTGTGTACTATTCCATTTGAATAAATGGCTTTGCATATTATTTATTCTTTAATTGATGGACTTTAGAATACTTGCCCTTACTCCCTTCCGCTTTTCAATACTACAGTAGTTTGGGTCTCTTCTGAGTCAAAAATATGAACAGCTTTTGAAAAAGAACGATCTCTTGTCTCATTAACGCAGGTTTAAAACAAAAGTTTGCGTTTTGCTTTAGTATTTTTGGTTGGGGTGTTCTACAGAAGATTCCGGTTAAATTAGTTGAAGTTGACCCTCGTCTCTTCCCTTTTTATACCTTCAGAGTGAAAGCCCTGAAATGTTGGTCACTTTACTTAGGGTGTGTGAGCTGGCATAGCTCAGGACTGAACAGGTAAAAGGAAACAAAGTGTAGGAAAGCAGCTAATTATAGTAATTGCAGCTGGTTTCAAAGTACTTCTAACAGTTTGTGCATAATGCTTACTTGAAAGCATCAAATGGGTGCGAGTTGTGAAATAGAACACCTGTTTGTTGTTGAGCATGTGTTTATGCAGATGATTGTTGTTGTCAAAGCACCTTGATGTAGAGTCGTCCTGTTTACATTTACGTTCTCCCCAAAGGATTAACAGTGTTCTCTCAATACATTTGCAGTCTATTCTCCTCTCAAAGACTGCTGTTTGGAGGGTGGTGTGAAAGAGGCAACAAGTGCTTGCTAATCACTTGAATATACATAATTAGCTACAGTCTGGTGCACTGGATTCTTTGTCAAACCAGAACAATGCTGATTGGCAAGAGCACATAACAATAGTTGTGTTACCATCTAGCTTTGAGGGTACTTGTTCATTCATTGGTATTTTTGATTTTTCTGAACTTGAGTTTTTATTTCTCAGTACACAGGCTCGTCTTGTTCTTTTCAAACGAACCAGTGTCAGTTATACAACAGTTCTTTAGAGTCACCCCCGAGGAGTAGTGTCGCAAATTTCTAGACCAACTAGAGTTTGGGGTCGTTACTTAAAAACATACTTGGCATATTATGTAAACCAAGAGATTAAGAAATATTTAAGCTCATTGGACAGCCAAGCTCAATCCACACTGGAGCATTTTAGACCAATTAGAAAAAAGGCAAGTTTAAGATGAACAGATCTTCCCTGTAAGCAGAGAAACAGAAGATGTTCTCTCATTTTCTAATGTTCTAGCTTAGCATCCCATTGTTGTAGGAATACTTAGACCTCAAACTTTGCATATTGAACTATGGGTGCAGACAGGGGTCTCCGGCCTTGCAGATGGCCTTCCGTGGAAGTTGTTAGTCTGTGGTAATCGTTTCCTTTTCCTGCTCCCTGCCACACTTGACTGCACGCGGGCTACCCTGCCTGATCCCTGTGAAGAGTGGACAGGTGCTCACTCACTAACCTAGCCTTCTAGAGGTCTAACGGAGGCTTCCCTCCCAGCACAGAGTATTCTGGTAGCACCATCAGACTCCAGAGATTCTGATTTAGAAGTATTAATCAAGAAGATGCTTTTTATATAGAGCAGAAAGGAAGCTTGTTAACTTTATGTCCCCGGGAGGTTGTAGTTCGTTGACCTATGTGAGACTCCTACAGGTGGTTGGCAGTCCTGTCTATATAATCCAAGTGCAGCATTTCCCAAAGTATGACAGTTGAAGATTATTTTAGGTGGTGTGTAGGGGGAGTTTTACATCTTGTTAAATATTTATTTTTATATATTAGAATAGACTAGTTTATCAGACCTGTCCTTTTCTGGTGTGGAAATCAACAGTCTACCCCCCGATGAGAACAAACAGAGACCATTTACTCAGAATTTGCATAGCATAGGAAGTCAGCCACTTTAGTTTACCTGGGACTCAAAGGCAGGTGGAAGAGTAGGAAATAGGAAAGTTTCATAGTAAGAACAGGGAAGGCTGCAGGTGTGCCCTGATGGGCGGTTGTTGGTGTGGGGAGGTGGGCATCTTACGTGCTTGGTTGGGGGAGCATATTTAGCTTTTTCTGGTTGGTTGCAGCTGGACGCAGGGGCAGAGATTTGGGAATTGGCCAAGTCCTGACTGTTCCAAGCAGATTGCTGCAGAGCTTGGGCTATTGTCTCCCCAGGCTGGTTGCAGAGGTTGGGGGGCAGAGTTCTGTTGTCATAAACAATCTGGCCATTGTCTGTTTCCATAGTCAGCCTCCTAGTAGGTAGTAGTGTTAAGGGGAAGCTAAATCTATTTAGGAAAAATACATGTGCATGTACATAGTGAAGCATATTAAATAGATAATGCAGTTGGCATATCGAGATGGCAAAAATTGTGAAGGTGGTAAATGAAATTGGAGAAGAAAACTAAAAATCTGAAAACTATAATTATGTATCAAGCTTTTCACTAAATGTTTTCCACATTTTATTTCATTTCATCCTCTTAATCACTCCACAGGTTGAGTATTACACTCTTGAAATGAAATAGAAGGATCCTGAAATACAAAGTAAAACGTGAAGTAGATGGTCCGGGGTTGCACAGATAGTAAACAGAGGGGCTAAAATTATAGACTTGAAAGACATTACTCTGAAAAGAGGAAGGAGCTCTGGGTTTACAAATGTGATCATTCCATGAGCTGAGATACTGGCTGTGTAAAAATTATCTTTCAGCGTTCTACTTCTGGTGCCTTCTTTTTTCTCTTTTTCCTCACAGAACACTCTTTGCCTGAAGTGTGTTGGGGGGTAAATAATAATTTCTCTCTCCCGACTTGTGAGTATCTGTGGCTGCGAGTCTCCAAGTCTGTGGCTGCCTGCTTCCTTGGCCGCGTGCATGGATGAAACTTTGGCTCACAGATGTCACCACTGCCCTCCTAAGATGGGTCATTCAAGAAGGGTCACGTGGGTCTTGCCCCTTCGCCCTTCTCTTGCCCCTTCAGTTCTTGCTGCTGTATCAGAGCAAATGGTCTCTCCATCCTTGGAGACTGTTCCCTGTGGCCCTTACCGTTGCTGAGACTGTCACGCCGTTGAGCTTGAAGGTGTGGGCTTCGGGGAACGCCAACAGCCCCTCCAGGCCTGTGTGCAGCTGCAGCGGGCCATGCGTTCCTCTGCTGTCACCCGGCTTGTGCTGGATTGCTTTTAAGGCCCAGACAGTGACGTACAAGTTGTGATGTTACATAAATATAACCCCAGGATGGTTTTGAACATAAGTATGCAATGATGTTATGAAGCACCAAGTAGAGAGGGAGGCACTGAAAATATAGACAAGGTGAAAACAAAATGATTCATTCTGGTATTTAAAATGACCCATTCGGGGCGCCTGGGTGGCCCAGTAGGTTAAGGTTCTGCCTTCAGCTCAGGTCATGATCCAGGGTCCTGGGATCAAGCCTCGCATTGGGCTCCCTGCTCAGCGGGGAGTCTGCTTCTCCTCTCCCACTCCCCCTGCTTGTGCTCTCTTTCTCTCCCCCCCCAATAAATAAATAAAATCTTTTAAAAAATAAAAATAAATAAAATGACCCATTCATTGGGGGAAAAATTTTAAAAATATCTATAAAGAAGAAAATTAAAATCTTTTATAATCTTTACTATCCCCAGAGTTAAGTTATCCATATTTTGTGTTTCTTTCATCTTTTGTCTATGCACATATTTGTATGTATTTGAAATCCAACATTTGGAATTTTATATCCTTTTTTCTTTTATCACTATAAACATTTTCCCATGTTGTTAAGGGCTTTCCATAAGCATTTTATACCATAATGTAATAGTTCTCCTTCATCATTACATAGTTAAGATCATCCATTCCTGGATTTTTTTTTTTTTAAATAGAATTTTACAAGTGAAATTACTGGTTCAAAGATACAGTTATTTTCATGGCTCACTATAATGTATAAAGCGCTTGATCTGGAAAGGTCATACTGGTGTGTATTCCTGCCATATTCTGAGGTTTAAGCTCAGCGCATTTGCTGTTCTTTTTCCTCGCTCTTTTTCCTCATTCTGTCCCTCTTCATCTTCTCTGAGACTTCTCAATTCTCTCACCCCTCTCATGTATCACAGGACCCCCATCTCTCGTCCACACGATTCTGTACCTTCCATCTGAAAAAGAAAAGCCCTCCCTCGACACCTGCTACCCATCCCAACTCCCTCCTGTTTTCCTGCTTCCCCTTTTAATACGATTTCTTGAATACTTTGTACCACCAACCTGGACTCTCTCACCTTGAGGTTACCATTCTACTACTTCTAGACGACTCCAGGCTACGTACGTTTCTTACTACTTTCCTGAAAAGGCCCTTGTCAGAATCACGGAATGATGTTGATCTTTCCAAATCCAGTGGACATTTTTTCGTCTCTTCTGCTTCTTGATATCATTCAGCACAGTTAGCAACTGGTCCTTCTTGAAACACTTTCTCATCTTTGTTTCTTCTTTTTTTTTTTTTTTAAAGATTTTATTTATTTATTTGACAGAGAGAGAGAGAGAGAGCACGAGAGAGGGAACACAAGCAGGGGGAGTGGGAGAGGGAGAAGCAGGCTTCCCGCAGAGCAGGGAGCCCGATGCGGGGCTCGATCCCAGGACCCCAGGATCAGGACCTGAGCTGAAGGCAGACGCCTAACGACTGAGCCACCCAGGCTCCCCTCATCTTTGTTTCTTCTAACTCATTGGCCATTCCCCTTTTCATTGGCTTTTGAAACTCTGCCTGAGGCCTAGATATCAGAAGGCCTCCTGCCTCCACCTACGGCTCTTTCTCTAAAGAAAGCTAGACTCCTTAGGTGCTTTTCTCCCCAAGAACTCCCTTCTTCTCCCGGAAAGTCTGGCATTTGACTCCTGCCTTAAAGTCTGTGGACTGTAAATGGGTTTGTAATTTTAAGGATATGTGCTTTAAACTCATTAATCTTAGGAAGCTTTACGATTTGAGTTTTCTTTCAATTGGTTACCCTTTGGCACCTTGAAGAACTGACAACATATGACCAGAACAGTTTCTAAAAGAACATTGTGATTACCTGTCTAGTCCTCACCATTCTTGTCAAGTTTTAGGTAAAAAAAGTTTTATAATCCAAATTCACAATGGCTCCTGGGCTGCATTAGCAAGCTAAAAGTTCTCAAAAACTCTTTACATTTTTTTATCTGAAATAATTAAAATATGTAATTGGCATAGTATCAAATGCTGGCTTTCCAAGTATCTGCCTCACAATGCATTGATAAGACAAAACTGAGTTTATTGCTTACTGCATTGAGGGAGAGCACCACCTGGACAGAGCTTTGGTGTGTCTTGGAAGGAAGAAGGCAAGGTTGGTGTGTATTGAGGACCAAAGTTTTGTTTAAGGTAGGCTCATATAGGGGTGTGTACGTGTGTGTGTGTGTGTGTGTGTGTGTATCATATAAAGACCATTATACAACAATAAAGGATTGAAAAAAACTCAGAGACCAGACCCTTGATACTTTCCATGGAATAGTTGATGGGTGTTTCAGGAAGTGGCTATGAACAGCCCGACCCTGTGCCTGGGCCAAGCTGTCCTGCAACAGTCAGGCACGTCCTGTTCATGTAGATAGTAAGTTGTCTGGGGAGTCGATAGTTCCAGTCTTCAGTATCTAAGTTGGATGTGGTTTCTGTTAGGCCACTAATGTCATAGGATTACAACATTTTGCTTTAAGCTTTTGTACTGGTGATATTTCACTTAGTTTACAGAGATATCGCAAGTGCCACACAGGTCGATTCTTATAAAATGTCAACATTCCCTTACAGGTAACCATCAAATCAGCATGACGATGCTCTTATTTTTATTAGTATTATTTTAACTCAAGTCAGGTTCAGATCTAAATATTTCATTTGAGAGTTGATGTTAATAGAATATTTATGATGCTTCATTTTCTTGGGTCTACCTTTTTTTTTTTTAAAAACTAGAAATTCTTTGAAATGTGAGGGTAGAGGTTCCTTTTCTGTAGACCAAGAGGATGTGAAATTTGGTGTCATGAGTCCTAACCCCTCACGTATTGTGTCAAGAAGACTAGAGTTTTCAGCTTTGCATGTTTCAACCTATAAATTACAAATAAGGGCGAATCCTTAAAATAATAAACCTTGATATTGTAGCCCAGGATGAAACGTTGTCTGTTGTCTGCCCTTAGTTTTTCCTTCCATAACAGATGTCAGGTTGACTGCCTTGTCCTGAGTGTGACCGGTAGTGTGTATTCAGCTTCAGTGCGTATTATGTAGGTTGGGCTCCTTTTAAATGTTAATGTGTTCACATTCACCAGAAATACTTACACTTGTGTGAATTGCTCATTTTCTATCCTAACCTGGGGGTGTGGTGTGGAAGGAATCTCTTGAAGGACTGAGTGGGGCCCGTGGCGGGAGGCAGGTTTTCCTGCAGGGCTGACATCTCTTCGCTCGGCTCAGGCAGGGAGCCGTGGCTGGGTCACCTGTGCACCTGCTTAGAGAGCATGGGATTGGCAGAAGCTGATCCGCCTTATTTTGATTTTGTATGGATAGATTTGTTGAAGGATGCCAGGTGTTTGGGTAAAATGAATTCCTTTTTGCACTCTGTCCCCAGCTCTACCAAATCACCTGCTTTTTCATGACGATGCTTTGGTTTTTAAGGGCTGTGCAAACCATAAAAGAAGACACATTTGACTTTGAATTTGTGTATTTTGGTCCATTTAGAATTTCACATCTTACACCCTTGGTCCATTTTTTTTTTTTATGTTGTTTTGACAACTCATATGGCCATGGGACTGAGCACTTGTCCCTAGATGAAGAACTTTCTCTTGTGTTGAGAGAATATTGGTTGATAAGTTGAGTAACTGAAGTTTTTCATGAAAATTGTTGTCTGTTATTTTAAGAAATTACTGTTACACGTTATCCTAAAAGCCAAGCTTAGATATTGCTCAAAGACAATATTAAATATTTACTGTGTCTTTAGTTTTTCTCTCCTTTAGTTGAGTTCACCTTATATGTTAAAACAGTTTTACATCTGGTAGGTAGGTCAAATGGTACTGACCATGCTTTTTTTGGTAGATGAAAAAAAAAAAAAACTGACTTTATCCAGGGAATTTTTCTAATGTTATCGCTTGGATTCACTTAAGTGTCCTCGAACACATATCCAATCAGTCTTGTTCTTTTATTATTTACCTTTCATAAGATTAAGTGGATTTGGTCTTCACATTGGGGAGAAGGTTATCTCATGGTCGGAACTCTAGAGGGATCAAACTTAAGATCCATTATAGCGCTCAGTAACAGTCATCAGAACAGACTTGAAAGGACCATTAGCACCCACCAGCATAATGATACATTAATGGTAGAGGTGTTAAACTCCAAATCTGCCCTACGTTAGGCCTTTATGAGCAGTATAACCTTTTAAAAAAGGCAGTAGCCTTCTGGTCTTCCACTAAGTGCTTAGTAAATAAGTGGAATGCTCATAATCACATTTCCATGTGTACTTTTAGCTACTCCTGTGAGAAGGGTACTGGCACCCTTCTCAAAATGGGTTGCTTACTCATTTTGAACCAGTGTGACATCTTATAGCCACATATATGTCGCATATGTATCCTCTTCATTAATATACTCAAATCTCATAAGACATTACCATTCTCACTGATTTTTCTTGGCACTGATGTTTTGGAAGAATTACATATATTTGAGCTGTATATTGAAAGAGGCAAAGTAGCCTTTAGAAGGAAAGACACGTGTTCTGTTCTTTGACTCAGTTGCCGCTGAGGCCCTAATTTCTGTGCTTCACATCCCTGCTCCCAGCCCTCACTAGTCGCTGTGTGCAGCAAGCATTGTTCTTGCTGGATTGTTTTATTCTCATCTTTGAAGTAGAGACAGAAGAACAGCTGAGATTGCTGTGCTTTGTCCAGCCAGGAGAGCACATGTAATTTCTTTTCCCTGCCCCTTCGCAGATAGCACCTTCCCCGCCCAGGGTACAGCAGTGCCCCCTTATCATTGGTTTGCTTTTCACGGTTTCGGTTTCCCGCAGTTGTGAAGCCGATGGTCCTTCTCCTGAACTTCTGTGGGAAGGTCAGCAGTAGCCTCCCGCTGCATCAGATGTCATTCGGCTCACTTCCTCTGATCCCGTAGGCGTTTTGTCATCTCACATCACATCTCACATCATCACAGGGAGAAGTAAGAGAGTTGGAGAGCGAGGAAGAGACCCCATTTGTAGAACTTTTACTACAGCTATTGGTACAGTTGTTCTGTTTCATTATTATTGTTTTAATCTCTTAACTGTGCTTCGTATGTAAATTAAACTTTATCACAGGTGTGTGTGTAGGGGAAAAACATCGTATGTAGAGGGTTTGGTACCTCCCAAGGTTCAATGTTAGCACATACCCCCGGAGACAGGGGGGCTCCTGTAGTTTCCTCACTCTGGTCAGGTGGTGAGATCCCACCCAGTAGTCCTTCGGGGTTAGCTCCACTGTCAGCACTTTGCCCAGTTTCCCCTGTGCCCCAGTGAAAGTGAATTCTCCTTCTTGGAACTCCGCCAGCCCCTTGTCAGGACTTTTCTTATGTAATTGTAATGATCGTGGTTTCGTTCCTTGTGTACCTGCTTTCCCTGTCCATATACAAGGGCAGTTTCGGATAGTTAGTTGCCTTTTAGTTATTTTTCTCCCTCCATCACCTTGTGAGTTTTCGTCGACCAGTGATTTGATGAATGAAGGATGGATTTTAATTTAAAATTTAAATATCTATCATCTCCCATTAGAAATTTAGCACTTAAGTTAATATTCTTAAAGCGTGAGCTATAATCCACGTGCTGTCTTTTTATTTATTTTTTAAAGATTTATATATATGAGGGGGGAGGGGCAAGGGGAGAAGGAGAGAGGGAATCTCAAGCAGTCTCCCCACTGAGTGCAGAGCCTGAGGTGGGGCTCAATCTCACAACCTTGAGATTATGACCTGAGCAGAAACCAAGAGTCAGATGCACAATAGACTGAACCATCTAGGTGCCCCTCCACCTGCTTTCGAATCCTGTGGGATGCTTATAAAAAAATGCAGTTTTTCAGAAACTGGAATTAAGATTTCTAGGTTTGGTATCCTGCAAGATGGCTACATGTGCATTAAGTACTCTGGTAAATCATATTTACACTAAAATGTAGGCCTTATTCGCTTAAATTATGATGGAAAACAGTAAGAAAATGTAGCTTAGTTTAAGATGTTTCTTAATACATAATTATGTCAAAATATGACTAAGTTTGGGATACAGTAAGTTTTATAATGTAAAATTTTTTCCCATTTTTGTGCTTAAAAAATTATGTCTTTGGAAGGAAACTAACTTCTTTATTGATTCTCAGTTTTTGATCTTGATTACTTATTTGTTCATATAATAGTTCACTGATGTATGTGGGTTTATATATAACTAAAGATAGAGATATAGCCAACTGATTCTGTTACCATGTAAAGTGGAAAATAGGACAACCGAGCACTCAGTGAGGAGTAGTCTTAACTGTTCTCTGATTTCTACTGTTTTTTTCCCCTAAATTTTCCTTGATTTTGCCTGCCTTGAATTATCTCCGCTGTTTCTTGGGTGTATGTAGACTTTTTCATTTCAGGACCTCCCGTCTCACACAGCACTGGGACAATGGCCCGGAAAAACATTTCTTTGTAATTTGAGGACTATTTATGTGTATGATTCTTTGTATCTGACTTGGAAAAAAAGGGTGTTCATTTTGTAGGAATCAATTTTAAATGAAGTTTCTTGAGAGAGACAGCTGCATTTAACTTGAATTTTGTAGTATCATCGAAGAAGCAGCCAGTGAAAATACTTTATTGTGCCATGTGTTGTTGCACCATTTTCCTTAGGGGCTGGTAGCTGGACTGTGCTTTTGTCTTGTTATCTGGTTGTGAAAGTAATGGTGAGGTGTACGCTTTGAGTGTAGGGCTCAGATCCTTGAATTCAGTAACTATGTAAAGTGGGAAGTATTAACATGACCCAGTGACTTGTCGAGAATTCTGAGAACATTTAACTTGCATTCTCAGATAACAAGGTGGAGGGTCAGTTGAGTCAAAGTCAGCTAGGTTCAAAGTGATAAATTCTGCATTTATACCTTGACTGTGACATATAGAAAAAGAAAATAGCTTTGAAAGTATGGCTTTTTTTTTTTTTTAACCACCCCCCACCCTTTTTTGAATAGTGACAGGCATCTATGAATAGTGATGAATTCAGGAAAACTCCTAGGGTAGACATTATCTTGACAGTTGGCGGACAGATGCTTCTGATTTGAGTGTGAGACTGAGGTATTCAGAAAGCACTTCAAAATACTCTTCTATGCCAGCCAACTTTATTTTCCTTGTATCAGGATTCAGTTTTTAGCTGCTTTGCAATAATCTTAATTAAAGGACCTGGTAAGAGCTGGGTCAGATATTTATGATTTGTTTATTTTGACTATAACAACATCTAGTCATTTTTATAAATTGTCTTTCAGACCTTATCACCACTTGTAAACTGATGTATTTAAAAAAAAGGACAACAGATACACATCAACGATTTCACTGTGAATATTTTAAGTAAGAATGGTAAATGTTAAATGAAAAGTAGCTTTGATAATTTTAAAAGAGAGTACCAGATTTCTTTCATCCATTTCTGGAAAAAGATTAATTAATTACTTCTTAGACAAAGTATCTATAGTGATTTGCTTTTATGTTACATATTTGAGGTGGGATTTGTCATGAAATTTCTTTTTCTGAGTTAATTGATATTTTCCTGAAAACATGGATCTTTGCTTCAGTTTTCTGCATTTAGGAAGGATTTTTCCTTTTCCGGTGGGGATTGGACAGGGAATTCTCATCCAGCCTGCTCCAGTTTGAAATCTGCTCATCTCGTTCAAATGAAAGAATGTGTGACGTGAGGGTCCTCTGACTTTATTTAAAGGCTTTGGTCACTGGAAAAGATGTCTTGTGATTGGGGATTGCCTTTGTAAAACAAATTTTGGTAATATATGGTTTGCTCTGTAGCATTTTATTCATATGCATGAACTCAAAAGCATGCATAGAATATATTTTAGAAATATAAAAAAATTAGATGGAACTACTTTGATGGAATTATAAAGTAAATTTAAGTTCTTTTCTACTTCAATTTATCTATCTTTTTCTAAAGTTTTGTATTATAGTGTGTTTCTCTTATGATAAGTTCAAGTGTAAGCACACTAGCAACATGAATTCAGCAAATGTGTCAAAATATATGCATTGTTCTTAATGTTAAACATTTTGTTCATGAGAATAACATAACACCTGCTGTGACCTTTTAAGCTGTGTAAATTTCAGTGACTGTAAAATTAAAATGTATTCATTTCCATAACATAATAAAAAATACATTCATTTTCAAAATGTGTTTGGAAATTATTTGGAATATTTTATGCTTGGCTCTTTTAGAGATTTTTATTATCTAATATGAAGAGATTCAAATCTGGTATAAAAACGGAAGCATATCATAATGCCTGTGTTTGTTCTATCTTTAAAAAAAAAGTTATTTGTAGGGTAATCTCACCTCTGATGTTTCTTGTTCAGGAACCACAGAAAGCAAGCGTTATCCAATAGCACTGACCCAGCCTTTGATTCTATGCGTATTTTATATGGATACCTTCTTTAAGAAGGTAGGATAGGATAGGATTGGATTACAGTGAAATAATAAATTTTATAGGGTTATTAATTTCTTTTTCTCTCCATGATGTAAGAAAACAGTGAGAAGATATAAGAATTGTGAAAGTATTACTTATTTATCCTTGGTAGCCCTGTTTGCCAATGGAATGCGTTACAGCACATACTTTGAAAGAATGGTTTGTATGCTTATTTTTTCTGAGAGATATACTGTGAGCTAGGAAGATGTTAAAAAAGAAAAAAAGACAAGTAGTGACTGTATTTTGATTTGTCCCAAATTGCATTAACACTCAATGACTATTACTAGTGTATAATTTTAAAAGATACTTGTATTTGAGGAGAGTATCTTTTTAACTGGTTAAACTCCTGTTTTCAGGCAATATTGTGATATTTCCAAGTCTGTTTTTTTCTCCTCACATCTTTTAGGCCAGCACAAGTAGGCCATGTCAGGTTGAGACCCTATTTAAGATGAAAACCTTAGAACTCTCTATAATATAGTCAAGCACATGAAGATTTCACTTATTATCTTTTAGTGATATCTGACACTTGCTCATCTTTGATTTAGTACTTTTTATTAATGAAATATGATTTTTTGACTGGTGTGTGTGTGTGTGTGTGTGTCTTACCAAAAAAGAGTTTTAAGTTCCTTAGTGGTAGATACTGCCTGCCTTCATTCCTGCCTTCCTTCTCTCCTTCCCCCTTCCTTCCTTTCTCTCTTCCTTCCTTCTGGTGAATATATATAAAATTTAGCACGTTAATCATTTTTAGTTGAACAGTTGCTTTCGTTTCTCATGTGTCCCTCGTAATCCAAGGTAGTTAAGTAAGAATTAATTAGAATATACAGTAGATGTTCAGTATAGCAGAGATTGGCTACTTATTCACTAAATCCATTTGCACGTCCTCACCCCTTCACACCCACCCCAGGACACAGACTGTATTTCCCAGCTGACTTGATGTTAGGTGTAGCCATAAGCCCACTTTTGCCCCTGAAATATGAGCAGCATTAAGATATGCCACTTCCAGCCGTGCCTCATAAAGATCTCCTGTGTTGGGCCCTCTCTAATGGCAATCATGAAGCCAAGGAGGTGGTTGAGCCTCTAGAAGGAAGGAGTCTGGGTCCCTGAATCACTGCCTGGAAAAGAGCCACCCAAGGGTAAGGAGCATTTGTTTGACTTGACATGAGCCCCAAATACATTTTGGTTCTGTTTGCCGCTAAGATCTCGTGGTTTATCTCTTTCAATAGCTCACTGATACACTCAGCACTGGTTAGAGTGAATAATTTCATTTATTTAAAATTTAATTCTCATCTGTTAGTCATTGGAGGTGGGAGTCAAGAACAGAAAGTGGAACTGAGGAGTGAGAAGTTGAGTGTGACTCCAGTTGGAGGGAGGAGTCAGTGTGGAACTCAGCAAGGGGAAGGGGGTGAAGACATTGAGGAAAATTTGGGATTCTGTGTTAGGGAGTTGGCAGGAACAATTGAGAGCCCGGAATTGTAGTATTAGGAGGACATCCTTGAGAGTTGGAGGAGTAGGGGACATTGTGAAATAAGAAAATCAACTCTGAGAGTTGGAGGGGATTTCTTTAAAAGATTTATTTATTTATTTTGAGAGAGAGTGAGAGCATGCCTGCGTGAGCAGGGGGAGGGGCAGAGGGAGAGAGAGAATCTCAAGCAGGTTCTACGCTCAGTGCGAAGCTGGCTGCAGGGCTCAATATCACAGCTGTGAGATCATGACCTGAGCCAAAATCAGAATCTGACCCTTAACTGACTGAGCCATCCAGGCGCCCCTTGGAGGGATTTTAAAACACAATTGGTTGTACCCCAATGTTAATAGCAGCAATGTCTGCAATAGCCAAACTGTGGAAAGAGCCGAGATGCCCTTCAGCAGACGAATGGATAAAGAAGATGTGGTCCATATATACAATGGAATATTACTCAGCCATCAGAAAGGATGAATACCCAACTTTTGCATCAGCGTGGGTGGGACTGGAGGAGATTATGCTAAGTGAAATAAGTCAAGCAGAGAAAGTCAATTATCATATGGTTTCACTTATTTGTGGAACATAAGGAATAGAATGGAGGACATTAGGAGAAGGAAGGGAAAAATGAAGGGGGAGAGATGAACCATGAGAGACTATGGACTCTGAGAAACAAACTGAGGGTTCTAGAGGGGAGGGGGTGGGGGGATGGGTTAGCCTGGTGATGGTATTAAGGAGGGCATGTACTGCATGGAGCACTGGGTGTTATATGAAAACAATGAATCATGGAGCACATCAAAAACTAATGATGTATGGTAACTAACAACATAATAAAATAAAATTTAAAAAAAAAACAAAAAAACCCCCACAATTGGTTATAAAAAAAAATTGCCTTATGCTCTATGCTTTTTTTGTTGGTGTTACTTATTGTAGGTTTAGTTAATGAATATCTTGACAAAACATGATATTCAGAAAATGACATGTTTAAATGACCAGAGGAGTTGCAAACCTACCTGTCTGTGTGCTGTGATTTAGATTCATTACTTGAATTATTTCCTGAGTGAGTCATTTTCTTAGGTACATGAAAATAATTGAATTTTATGGCCATGTTTTTGCATATGTTAAATACAGTGTATCATATTTTTACAGTGCTTAAATGTAGGTGAAATTTACCTTGTGTTTCAGACTTTAAAATATTGGTTAGAATACTTAAAAAGGAAAACTTTCAGCAATTCATTTTACTAACATTTGCTCTTTATATTTTCAGTTGCTGGCTTTTAACCTTTTGTGCCTCACAACTGGATTTTATGAGCCAATAGAAAAAGCAAATGGGTAAAATATTTGTGGCTTAGACAGCTTTTTAAAAAAGCTTTAAAAATGAAGAGTTAATATGTGTTAGTTAGAAATATACTACATGGCTGACCTGATATTTCCAATTTTCAGATCTTGTGGAAATGATAGCAAAGAGAATATGTGCAGTCCTTGACTTAGGGATACCCACGTCTATGGTCTTGCCAATGGTGGCAGTGGCTATAAGATGTGGGGGTTTTTAACCACTGTTCACAGCTGCTTCGGCTGCAGATGTGCTAAGTGCTAGGAGACTATCTGACCTGGGCCTTGGGCATCATTGCACTGGAAACAGTGGCTGCCTGTCTGTCTCCCCATGCATAGCATGCGTCATAAAAAGAATATGGCTCTCAGAGCACCTGCGTGGTGCAATCAGTTAAGTCTCCGACTCTTGGCTTCGGCTCATGCCATGATCTCAGGGTTCTGGAATTGAGCCCCGTGTGGGGCTCTACACCCAGTGTGAAGTCTGCCCGGGATTCTCTCTCCCTGTCCCCCTCCCCCTGCACTCTCTGTCTCTCTAAAATAAGTCTTTAAAAAAAAAAAATACGGCTCTCTTCTTTTACCCTACACTTCTCCTGTGCATGTAGAAGACCATAGATATGTTGTATATTCAATGTCCTAGACTCATTATAATGTGTCCTAAGAATAGAAGTGCTATTAAAAGGGATTTGGGTTTCCAGGATTTCTTACAGGTGTAACATAGAATGTATGCTCTATGATGTCTAGGTTAGACAGAACTGTACTGGACTTGAAGTCAGAAGAACTAGTCCATGCACATGTCCCTTGCCAGCTCTAAATCTCGGTTTCCTAATCTGTAGAATCACAATATCCTAGAATCTGAGTGTTACCAGTGACCTACAGGGCAATTTGGCACAAGCTTACACACAGATTTCTTCTAGATCTTTGATACCTGGCCATCCAATGATAGGAAGCTCAATATCTCATTCTTGTCTCTCTGTCAGGTACATAAAGTTTTGAAACTCTTGAACAAAAAACATCTCCCCATTCTTTGTGTGCCATCTACTGGAGCAGAGAATACTAATGGGAATATTAATACCTGACCTGTCTGTCTCCCAAGTTGAGGGGAGGATCAGGTGAAATGAGAGTGAAAACAAAGTGATGTGTTGTAAAAATATTAAGTCTCATGATTACTACTGGGTAGTGCTTTTTCAACTAAGGGCTCAATGTAGGAGTTGACTACCATTTATATTAGTAAAATGTTTCCTATGATAAACTGAGCTTTAAATCTCTGACAACCTTTGGAGCCTTGCTTGTTTGTCAGATGGTCGGCCAGTGCTTCTAGGATTTTTGATACGGCCTAGTCTTTGAAAATTAAAGCTCTTGACCCACAGTTTAAAAAACTACTGGACAAGACTCTTCTTAGGAAGACATTTAGATCCTTAGTGTACAGTTCCTATCATAACTGACTAACAGACTGTGGACACATGCTCACCTTGTCTCACGGTTACACGGAAGTGCCCACCTCCCCCTTATCCGCTGCGCCGGGTTATTACTTCTTGTTGTCAATCTCTTACTGTGCCTCATTTATAAAATAAACTTTATCACAGGTATGTAGGTATACTAGATGTATTAGGGATATTAGGAAAATTATAGTACATACGGAGTTTGGTACTGTCTGCAGTTTCAGGCCCCAGCTGGGGGTCTTGGAACGTATCCCCTGCAGATGAGGGGCGACTACTGTATGCTTCTGCCCCACAGTTCGTGTTATTCTTGAATATAGTGCATAAAACTATTCACTGGGATAAAGACCTTCCTGTTTCATGTGCCAACAGTGAATGACAGATTCAAGTGACTTCTGCTCGCATACCTTAATAGTTCTGTTTGGTGGTCACACAAAACACAAAGCCGTTTTGAGTAAGTTTTGTTTTGTTTTTTAACATATCCAGGGACTTATTCTACAAGGCCTTTAATTATGAATATTTTTTCCAGTCGTTAAAACTAATCCACTAAACTAGAAATCTGTTTCTTGAAACATACACACATGCATACACACGTGTACACACACACTTGGCATGGCTAAGTGTGTTGGAGATGCCAGTGATTTGTTGCTCTGTCCACAGCCCTTTCGGAGGGAAGTTTACCCTCACCCCTTCTTGTTCTGGGGGTAGACACCCCTGTCCCAGTCAGGTTGGTAAGTGGGCGTCTGGCCCAGGAGCTTCCTCAAGGGATCAGAGAGCCCCAAGACTGAAGCAGCTAAGAGATGGAGAGGTGAAGCCTGAGCTCGTGTTGGGGTTCGAGTGGTCGTGAGGGGCAGCCTGCAGTCTGAGTTCTGGGGGGACGGACCCCTGTGAGCAAGCTGAGGAGCTAGCAGGTAGAGAGAATGCCGCAAATGCAGCAGACACTTTGGGGGGAAGGGGAGGGAAGAGGAGAGAGGGAGAAAGACCAGAGACCCAGACCAGACCTCACGCAGTCCCTGAACAAGACAAAGGAAGCGATGCTGGTGATTTTCCAGATGTAATCTGCCTGAGTTCTACCTGCACAGCTCTTTCCTCTGGATGAGGTGTTTGTACTCTTCTAATAAATAGCACTCTGCTTGCATTAGCTTCAGTGGGGTTTTTCCCCTGGCATCTGGAAGAGCCCTGAAAGAACACTAAGGGTAAAGACGAAATATCAAAGGCACATCTTTGGCTGAAGCCTGCTACTGAATACTAACTATTCTGGAAATACTATTCTTCTTCCATTTCTACATCGTCATAATAATATATTCAGTAAGCATTTGTTTTTAACTTCTAGGCCCTCTTAAATTCTGTGATCGGGATGATTATTACTTGCTTTCCTTTTGTTGTAGAAATGAGAAGTGTGTTGTAAACCGATGGCGTTGGTTTTATTTCTACGGAGGAAGTCCATGTGCGTAGGTTAGTCTCGAATCTTGAAGTCTTGGATCAGGTTCGCCATCATTGTGAGGGCGTCCATAGACCACTGCACTGTTTTCTGTGTCACAGCCTTTGACCAGCTGTTCGCAAGTATTTAAGAGTACGCCATCCATTATAAATTGTGTTTGGTACCTATTAAACCTGTTAGGACTTTAGTATTTCACATTTAACAAGAGGACCTCAACTTTTGTACTTCTGTGTCCGATGTGAGCTCTCAAGGAGATACATGGTGGGTAAATCAAAATGATAATGCTTACCTGACATACTGGTACCTTTGGTTGTGCAAGTCTATTTTATGCATATTTTCTTAACTGCTTATTCTGCCTGAGTTTCCTTTTCTCCCTCACCATCCCCCACTTAGGGAAAGGGTAGTCCAGAATTGTGATTACACAAAGAAAGCATTCTCTCCGAACTACTATCTGTACTCTTGACAAATGCTTCTTATTAGAAAGGACTTTTAAAATAGTCTTAATTTGTCCCTATGGACAATTGGATTTTTTGCACTGTTATTGAGATAATGAGAGATGGTTTCAGGTAGTTTAGAAACTGTTGATGGATTTTGCTAGGAAGCACTAATGATCAGATATGGAAGTCAAGCTCATCGTTCCCTTAGGTTTTCAGATCTTATATTCACATCCAACATCCCAAGTATTGTAACTGAATGGAGCTCTCAGCTTACAAACAACTTCCTCGACTTGATTTTCCCAAATGGAACCAAGTTCCTGTTTCTCCACAAGAGAAACAGAGGCTTTTTACTGGCATGTGATGAAGAGGCCAGTCATTTGATGGCCATGTCTTTGATCCTATTTTCCAAATGATTTTATTTTCTTATTTCTTTTGCTCATTCAGTTAACCAGGATCGTTACTCTACTATATGTAATACTGCACAGTTTTAGAAAAAGATACATTCTTTCCGTTCTGTAGATTGAGCCCCCCCCCCCCCTTTTTTTTTCTTAACACCAGTGTGATGACCTTGTTCACATAATAGGATTCCCCTGCTTTGTAAGTGTACAGACTCAGACATGTATTACTGGCCAGATAATACACAAACGAAGCATCACTGTATATGTCAAACCAAATTCTGATCTATCAGAATGAGTTTTTAAGATCCAGTTTAAGATCCAGTTTAATATTTAATAAACTGTAAAGCTGAATACAAAAATAAGATATTTTTATCTTAAGGTAAACTGGTCCTCTGGCCTGATATTAGTAGCATAAAGAGAAGCCACTATACCAGTAATGGATGATAAAGTTTATATCTTCTAAGCCAAGATAGAGATCTTAGGAAATTGGGGGAACTTGTTGAATGGGGCCGCTCCTTCTCTATGTAATTGTACCTACCTTCTTGAGTGGGATCACAGTCTTCTAGGATGGTACTGGAATATTATTACATTGACACATGTATTTTTAAAGTCACAAATTACTTCTAGCTTGAGCGGGGACTCTTAGGTCCTGTGCTGAACTAATAATTCATTAAAATATTTTACTTTTTCAGTATCCCCAAAAGAGCAATCAGGGCAATACTCGTGGATACATGTCATTTGTAGAAATTCAGACCTATGATTTCATGCCCCTTGAAGTTTCAGTGATCAGACGCATTCTAGTCAAGTATTTCGGTGTTTTATAGTTTATTGAAGGTAGATAAACACTTTATATTTTGATCTTAAGAGGCACACAGCTGGCATTGGAATGAATTTACTTCTGATTAGAGAAAAACATCTTACAATTATTTTTTACAAAATATTTTGTCAGAAAAATGTCTCTTCGATATATATTGGACCTTGATAAGCAATGCCCTGATGTTATTGAGGACTTTTTTTCAGATAGTAGGTGGATTTTTATAGAATTTTGCAGTGGACAGAAATATTAAGTCAGTTTATGTTCTGATTTTATTTTAGAAACGTGAGGACTTTTTTTTTTTAAGCATTTTTATTTATTTTTGCGAGAGAGAGAACATGCACGAGTGAGGGGAAGGGGCAGAGGGAGAAGCAGGCTCCCCGCTGAGCAGGGAGCCTGATGAAGGACTCAGCCCAGGACCCTGGGATCATGACCTGAGCTGAAGGCAGATGCTTCACCAACTGAGTCCCCCAGGCGCCCAGGACTTTTTGACATTATATCCTCCTCCCTGTGCCTAGCATGGTGCTTGGCACATAGTACTGAGTATTTAATAACTGACAGATTTCCTTGAAAAAAATTTTAGAACACATACAAGGGAATTCTTTTACGTCTACACTTACTGATATGTGTGGAGAAGAGTTACATCTGCTTCAGTGAAATACAGAATTGAACCAGATGGTCTTAATGAAAGGTCATTCTCCTAGTGATCTGCTATCTTTGAAATGGGTCTGTAGAAATCTTTCCAACAGCCATAGCTTATTGTTTTGGAATTTTCAAAATATACTGTACCTTAACTTAGCAACACACCAATGAACCTGTCGTTGTCCTCCTCGTGCTTTTTTATTGAGTTACAGAAAAAACACTTTACCAAGTGGACACATTGTTTAATTTTGTTTTGCATTTACTAGATTGCAGTGTGAGGCCAATAAATTAAACTCAGGCAGTTCTGTTGCTAATTACACCAACTTCTCTTGAGTATCAGATATTCACATCCATTTTATGAATATGGTAGGGAGAATAACAACTGTAAAACAAAGCAGTGTGCATGTAAGTGACTGTTAGCGTGCATTTCAGAAAGGATGAATGCTCACCATATGGTACAATTACTGTGTCCAAGTTTTCAAATTAGCTTCTCTCATCCTCCTTATTACTGTCTTTAAAAAGAGAGGAAAAAACCCAACATGATTTATCTGCTCTGCAGCAGAACTCCTGACGCAGAACAGCAACCCAGTTCTGTCCAGTTTCCCGCAGCATAATAGAGGCTGTCGGACTTTTTTATACTAATTACTGTGTGAGCCTCAGATGAACCCCCTCGATTCACAGGGCTTTGTCAGGGGAGGGGCTGACAGTGTGTCTGCCCGTTTGCAGCTGTGCTGTGGCTTTAGCTTGCTTCACATTATGCTGCTTTTTAGACTTGACAGAAGGGTGGGCTTTTTTTTTTTTTTTTTTTTTTTTTATTAAGGCAAAGCAGCCTTGTAGCGAAATGGTTTAAGCAGCTGCATTGTAGGGAAGCACAAAGAAGTTATTATTGTGTCTGTTTAGGGGGGTAGGACGGAGGGGGAGATACTCGGCTGCTGTTGATGCCGATTGTTGACTTGCCATCTGCCAGATAGGGAGAAGAAAAAAAATGACAGCTCCAGCAGGGTGTTCAAGAGGTTGTTTGGAGAGACGCATAAACATGTGCAGATGTCGAACTGAATAATGGCTAGAACTTGAGACGGTTTATGATGCTGCTGATGTTTGTGCATATACAGAATGAATGTATGTGTGGATTTGGTTAACCAAGGGTACATACTAATTATCATTGTTTTCCTGCCCGCCCCCCCTCCCCCTGATTTCGTTAATTAGTTTAGGGGCTTAATCCTTCCTCTTCCTTCTCTTATTCACGTATAGTTGCAGAAAGCAGCTTCTCCTCTAAATGGCAACGCAAACTTTCTCCTTTGCCCATAGAGACGGCAGCTCATCTAGTCGGTTCATATGGGCTGTGAATTGTTAACTGAGAACAGGAGATTTGGGCTCGGAAGTCAGGCAGGTAAATGGCCACGCTTTTCATGTGCACACGAACAGTTTAACACTAGTCAGTATTGTCAACTATTACTTGAGACTGAATTGATTTGTTTTCTAGCCGACCACTAGGGGTGAGATAGAGAGTCCCGAATTTATGTTACCAAGTAATTCCGTCCTACTTTGAACTCAGATGTGACTAGTTGTGAAGCAAAGTTGTATGGGAACCAGGCCTTCTCGGTTAATACTCTTTTTTCTCTCGGTCGTCTTTGATTCTGTAAATGACAGGCATGCATTGTCATCGCGGAGTATGGGTTTGGCTATAGGTTTCCTTCTGAACCCTTCTTGTCATTAGGTATTAGAGATGTGGTATCTCTGTAATTTTTTTAAAGGCTATGATAACACTCAGAGGGAACGTTTATTAAATACCTGTTTGATCACTTTGACCTTAAATAATCAAGAAGAAACAGTGATGTGAGGTCCAGTTTCTCAAAGGTGTTTCTGTTTTAGGACACCAAATTTTTGTAAAATTTTATTTTACATATTTATTTTTAAAAATATTTGTCAAATCTTAAAATCAAGCACGATGTGAGTGAAATTGCTGGAAAACAAAAAGAGAAGCCTTGACTTGTCTTTCCCCCCCTTTTTCCCCTATTTGGATTTATATTACCGAAAAAAAAATGTGTGTGGTGTAATTAAAGAGTTTTTATTTTAATTTTTGGTTAACTCCTGTTTTCCTAAAACATTTAGGGTTTTGTTGCGTAATTATGAAGCAGAAATGCCTAACGTGTGGCTGAAAGGCAAACGTAACTGACAGAGCTTTGTGACCAGAGTAATGTCTTTCTGAAAGGACCGAAGGAAGATTATCTGTTATTTTCCACTCTTCCTAAAGAAACAGAGGTCAGGTCTATTTAGAAAAACTTTCGAGCTCACTGTCAATTTCTCTTCAAGTGACCCTAATCTGTGTCTGCTGCAAAGGCTTAGAGACTTCATCAGCCACACTGGACCTTGCCTTTGTCCTGCTGTTGTATTTAGTTTTCTCTTTTATTTAGAGGCCACGTTTATGCCCCTATTTTTGTATGTGGAATTATGTACAAATATTTGTAGTTTCACGGTCAGGACTGATATCCCTGCTAAGTCTGGGAGCAAGCAGCATGCCGTTTTCCAGGTAGGGGCATTATTAAACCGAGTGAGTATGGTGTGACAGTCGGGGTGCCAGTGAGTGGCTGAACAAAAGCAAGCTTGTATAAGAGCAAACTTGCAGTTCTGGCCTTTATTCGTCATGTCATATTACTTCTCCTTTTTTCAGAGCCGTTTACAGAATCTGACTAGTGCAGGCAAGTATACTTGCTAAGGGGATTAAAATATTAAAGGCAGAGCATCTTTGAACTTAACACGGACCACATCCCTTAGATGAGTGACTTTACAGAAGTCCTTTACCTACTTAAGGGTCAATTTCTTCCTGTGCTACAAGAAGGCCATGAGAACTGCTAAGGCAGAGACCTTGTGAGGACTAAATGAGATGCTGATGAATTTAGAACGTCTGGACCCTGTGCCGTGGTAGCTGTTAGAAGAGTGTTTGGGTTTGGGGAGGTGTGGTGTGTCTGTAGGTCTGCAGGTCTGTAACTGTTGTGAGTGGGGCGTCTCCCAATGCTGGGAGTGTTGAATGGAGAGCACGCACTGTTCTCGAGGTCGTGGAAGAGATGTAAGGTGCTTTCTTAGAACCTTATGTCTGTTTAGTGATTTATGATTGTTTCACAAATCTGAAGGGAAGTTGATTGTTGAAAGAGAATACAAGAAAACTGTTGAATGTAGCTATTTTTGGGGTGTGATACGAGTGGTTACTCAGGCATGATTTCATATTGTATCTTATAAAATCATTTTCTACCTAAAAAATTCAGCCTGAGATTGCTGAAAACTGTATTTATTCCTTTAATTCAGTATTAATCTCATTATCTTAGAACTACATTTTTCTCTGCTATGGCCAACACTTAAGCTGTATTTGGGTTGTAAATACAAATATTTTAAAAATAAAAACTAGATTTTCAGACCTATCACACTGACTAAGTTTAATGATTGTAGTGAACAAACAATCCTAAAAATAATGTTTTATCTCCTCGTGGAGTTTTAAAATATGATGTGATTATCCTGGCTCTTGATTTTGCAGACGAAGACACTGATGAGGCTCATACAGTGCTGAGTGCGGGGGTGGCACAGTGTTTCCTGGAGGGGAGAGGGGGCGGCTGTGGCCGGCGACAGAGTCCCTCCCGTCGGCGTAGGCTGGTTAGTGCCCACGAGTGTGCAGGTGGTTCCTCAAGGTTTTTCCTCTCCTCCCTGATTTTGGGTGAAGAGTCAAGGAAGGCTGCACCCAGGAGAGCTGCCCCATCTGGCTGCTGAAGTGGTTAATAGGACTGGGTATAGTGACTAAGGACTTCTGTTTTGGTTTTGAAGAATAAATTGGTTACACTTAAAAAAAAAAACAAAACAAAAACCAAAAAACCGTCAATCTGAATGCTGTAGAACACGATGCTGGCTTCTCAGAAGGAGATTTTAATATCTAACAGCACATGGTGATAAATGCCAGTGTTCATGTACAGATAGTTAAGTGTCATCATTTAATTTTCTTTTTAATAATGGCCTCCCCAAAACAACTTCCAATACCAAAGAAGTGGAAATACCCCAGAGCCCATGAAATGTAGCGCCACAGATGAGGAGGAGACTCTCGCACTGTGAAGACATAGGAGTGAAACTGGTGCTTGGTGTATTTTCAGGATAATCCAAAAAGCCTTGAGGAACTTCTAGCGTTAATGGTATATAGATGCATTTGAATTGTGCCTCAGAAAAATCCTGCATGAATAGTAATTTTTAAAAATATTGGCCAGTATGTTGAAAACAGAAGAGTATTTCTCTGTCTGACATATTCTTTAAGGCATCTTGCTAAATATTTTGGCTTAAAATTTTTAATGTGTTTTAGTTTAAGAAAATCTGATTAAAGATGTTGGTAAACTTGGTAGCACTTTTTAGAACAGAAGATGATTAAGATACAAAGGCAGAAAGGCAGAAACCGTGAAGTTCGTGTAGTTTTTGGCTGGGCAAGTCACTTATTTGCTTGAGACTGGAACACAGCATCAAAGTTCATAATTTTATACTTTTAAGTGAAAGCACAGAGAACAGCAGCTGTTGTTTCCTGGCATCTCTCTGAGGAGATATTTAAACTTAAGTATATATATTTATTACAGAAAAGAGTTTTATGCAATGACCTTCTTTCCCTTCTCTGCTTTTACATTATGTTCCATTGACTCTTAAGCTAACTCTGGGTACTTTTTGTTTTAGTTAAATAGGTTTTGGAATGTAAGAATTTTTTTCTTTGACCTTAAATTTTCCATAGTATAGTATAATTTAAAAAGAACACTACTGTTTAGTGCCCGTAGCACACATTTTAAGAACCCTGTTTAGTCAAAGTCACGCCAGGTACTGGTATAGTTCCTGAAGGGAGAATCATCATCCCTTAACTTGGGGAAGCAAGGGCTTTTCTTAAACATAAATACAAATTCTATATGAGGGTGTATTTCCACTCAGTGGGAACCATATGTGAAAGTAAAGTTTGTTATTTACCTGCTTATAATAATTTTTATTTCCCTTCAGGAGCTCACTCACTGTAAGACCGCTCTTCGGTTTGGGCTGGGTTAATTGGGGGGCGATGGTGGCGTGCGGTTGGATGGTCACTGAGTAACTTACACGTAAGACTCTGACGTGAAGATTAGTGCTTTCTATATTCTTCAGTTAAAAGTTTGCCATGTCTCCGTAGTATACAGGGCTGGTTATTCAGCATTGTGTATCGAGTGTTTTGTACATCCTGAAAACATTCTTTGACAAGCAAATGCCGGAAGACTTTTTTCCTACTTTGCGTGCAGTAGGTGCTTTCTGAGGAAAAGGAATAAAACACCCACTGCACATTGCGTTAGGTCCAGGAAAGGAAATTGATCATCCTCATGCTCTGTGAAGATTTTTACAGTTTTAGAAGCAGTATGAAAATTAGGTCAGTGCTTTGACCCTACCCTACCCATTTGTCATTTGTCTTATATTTTATTAATAAATGAGGGGTAGTTTGGTGCTGAATATTAATCTCTTTGAATTACTTTATCTTTACTCAAAGATTTGAATGTTCTGGTGTCCTGCAGTTTTTAAATAACAAATTACAGACACCATTATGACAGAAACTTAATAGAACTTAAGAGAATTTATACAGTGCAGAATCATTTATGTAACTGCATTTCATTGGATTTTGAATGACTTTCATGACTGATACCTCAAACCATTTTCCTTCATGATGCCTTGATTTCAAGAAAATCTTTCCCTTCAAACTTACTGGAAACTCTGGGAAACAAACACTCTTAAGCTTGTAGAGGTACAGGTAATGATGAGGAAAGAAATACGTATGATGAGAAATATGCCCATTTCAGGTTTTCTTAAAAGATGGTTTTTATGGGAAGGGTAGGTGGATTGTTTTCTGAAATTTCCTATGTGTTAGGTAATACTGCCCTCAGAGGGCCAAGGTAAGTAAATTCATTTTTAACATTGAGAAGCAGCTTTTCTGCTCTTTATCTGATCGATAAGCTTGCTTTGCGGAGGCGGAGTGGACTTCTTTGAATAACTGAATGGTGTTTGATTTGTTCTGTTCTTTTGAATATGTTTGCCGTCCCTGCACTTGCGTGTGCTGACCACATCAAGCCCATTCAGCCTTTTTCTGAGAACATGAAGGCAGACGACGGACCACAGACTGCTACATTAGATCAGTTTACAAAGGGGATAAGAAAATTACCTAGGAAAGTTAAGATGATTTCACTTGGGTGTCTTTTAGCTTTTTGTCTCTTGGATAACAGATACGCTCTTACTCAAAATTATTTGAACCACACTTTTGAATATCTAGCCCAATTCATTGAAATGAAAACCTTATTTTCCCTTCAGTTTTATAAACCTAAGCATAATCACAGCTTTACAGTACAAATCAAGATTAATTTACTTCACTGGATATGTAGTTGTTACATGTAAATATAAAATGTACTACCAGTTGAAATATGGTATCATTTCTAAGTATTTATGAAAGCCTAACATTAATGTATGGTTTAACACATACCCAAATTCAGAGTGGTTGAGGTTAAATAATTAACTTGCACAATAAAAAAGGAAGAGTAAGAAAGGCCTGGTATAAAAGTAGGGAGTTGTATACTCTTGTGTTTGCTTTTTGTATGTGCTAACCTTTTATGAGATAATTTGAAAGAAACATGGAGATGTTCAGTAGTAGATCCAGTGGGGTGCTTGATTTTTTTCCCCATAGATTTACTTGATATTGAATCAAGAAAGACTGTTTCTGTGACAGCATTATCTGTTTTTAACAAAAGAGTTCAATTGGTTGAGTATAAATGATATGTAACTCATTGTTATTGGTAATAATGGGGGATGAAAATAGGATATAAGCAAAGTGAATAACAAAAATTGAAACTTTTTCCACAAAAAACCAGCATCTAATCTGCTCAGCTAATGTGAAACAGTGATAGTCGGGCCAAATGAGATGAACAAATTACACTTTATTTTAAATACTCCACTTTTGTGTAGTTTAATATGCTTGTGTATTAAGCACTTGCTACATCTTTTTTGGTTAGCCGTACTTTATTCATTTAACAAATGCTGTGTAATGCTCAGTATTAGCCAGACGTTGTTCTGTGTACTTGAGAAATATATTTTTTAAAGATTTTATTTATTTGAAAGAGAGACAGAGCATGAGCAGAGGGCAGGAGCAGAGGGAGAGGGAGAAGCGGGCTCCCTGCTTAGCAGGGAGCCCAATGCGGGGCTCGATCCCAGGACCCTGGGATCATGACCTGAGCCGAAGGCAGACGCTTAACCCCTTGAGCCGCCCAGGTTCCCCCCTCATAAATATTAATTCAGTTCTTCTTAATTGTTGTCCCCATTTTCCAAAAGAAGCAGCTGAGGCACAGAGATAGGAAGCAGTATGCCCAAAGGCACACAGCTAGTTGGTGGTAGAGTTGGCGTTTGAACTTCAGAGTATGTGCTTCTCACCACTGGTGGTAATATACTTCCTCCTTTTGAGGGCTTGAGCAGTGTGGCAGGGCAGGATTTTGTTTACTTCAGCAGATCTTTATTCAGACCTCAACTCTGTCCTTGGCTTGCCTCAGCATGGCTGTGCAGAGTGAGGCTACTCTGGCACCTGTCTCTCTGTGTCGCTGTGGGGAAGTCATGGGGGTGACACCTGAGCAACGTGCATGGCTCTGTGCGCTTGAGTGTCCCCTTCATCCTGCCTTTTAGCACTTCTTCTGTTCACCCCTTACCTGCTGTGAGACAAGTCTCGGTCAGTATACGGCCTCGGAAAAAACGAAGGGGGAGAAGGATGGGGTTGGGAAGGCCAGGGATTCGGCCCCAGACGGATAGAGTTTGTGGTTTGATGTGGTGTCATTTTCGGGTCTTGTGCTCCTGGAAATTTATTACAGGGGACACTCAGTAGGTCTGAGATAAAACCTTCTGCTTTGTTGGGTTTTATTCTACAAGGCAGTGATTTGAATATAGGGGTGGGAGGGTTGAATCACCTGAGGGTTTTTTCAGATGGCGCCGCCCTTCTCCCGATGATCAGGCGCTGCTGCCAACTCCCACCACCTGCCCTACGGAGACATTGATGGTTGTAAATACTATCCATCGGATGTGTTCTAACACAAACATGGGTTGAGCTATGCAGCGTTGTGTTAGAGTGAGATTTCTGTTTGAGAGAGCTTTGCTGACATGAGTGTGGCTTACGTAGTGGTAGGTTTATTTATTCAATTAATGGATAAATACCAGCCGGCTCTGTGGTAGGTGCTAGAGGTGCATAGTGAGTAGGCTGGTGTTATGGACTCCCTGCCTCCGTATTTGATATTCACTAAGGCTATTTACTGCAGTGAATATATAATGTAGGAGATTACATTAATTTAAACATTTAGGGAATATGGTGTGGCGAAATGGAAAATATTTCTAATAAAGAAGTTGTAAAATGTCTTCTTTTAAAATTTGTCCGTTTCTTCGAAATTGTTTAAAGTTCTGTGGCCCTAGCTACTTTGTTAAAATAGTACGGGAATGACCGGGTGTTTAATGCCCTATGTGGAGTTGGAGACTTCTTGCTATCATGCAGAAAGCAGATTAAAGAGAAGGCTCTGCTTTCACAATCTACAAGGGCGTAAATGTAAGCAAAATAATAATTTAGCTCACATTTAACCCAGCAGGAAGCTGAGTGCAGATTGAGTAATTCTCCACAACATATCTACTGCTATGTAAACTAATCTCACGGTTTATTCTTCATTAAATTGCCAAGATGCTGTTTTTCTGTTGGCTAGTTTGTGTGGATGCTTTTTGTTCTCTCTCTCTCTCTTTCTTCTCTGTCTTTCCATTCACCTTGCTTTTCTCTCAAAGTAAAACTGAACAGTGTAATTCTTTTAAGATGTTCTTAAGTTTAAAAGGATAATTAGTTAAGTATCACAGTTTTGAAGTGTAGTGTTTTCAAAAAACAAAGGAAACCGGGATTTGATTAACTAATTTACAGAATACCTGGAAACAAATACCGGAATGCTAAAAGATAGGTGATCATTGTGCAGTGTTCTGGAAAAGAGAGGAAAATGATAAAGTAGGTGAAGTACCGGCAGGCCACCGTTCTGACCTTAGAGAAGGTCACTCTGGAACATCTGTGGTATTTAGCAAGTGGGTCCTTTTCTCGTCACTGCTTCAGCTTCAAAGCAAAACATGGGCCCCAGCCTTCTTTAGGAAGGAGATATGAAAACTATACCTAATATAAAAATGACAAGTTCATGCATTATGCAGTGGAAGCACAATCTCTTGACTATAATATACTTTTCAAAATAATCATGGAGGAGCATATGTGGGAAGGCAGAGGAATGTGGGTACATCTGGAAAGCTTTTAAGGCATCTTGGAAGCACAACGCAAAATCACCAAAATTGTAAACACCTTCCATCTGGTCAGTTGCAATGGTAACATTGACCAGTACAAGAGCAGACAAATCTCTCAGTGACCTTATGTGACAGCCAGACAAGCAGGGTGAAATCATCATAAACATTTGAGTGTTTTGCAATATGACCTCATTAATCAATACTGTGCAGAAAACCATGAGAGAAAAAGAATGCTCAGGCAGGATCTTGAAACTTGAAAGGCTCAGGTGTGTTACACGTTACGCTAGGTGAAAGAAGCATCGTAAACGATTACCAGGCCTCCGCTTGTATTGTCATGAGGCTTCCAAGAGGAATGGGTGCAGGGCCTGATCTTGGAACCAACGCAGCAGCAAACCAGTTCTTCCACGAAACGTTGAGGGATCCTGTGCTGATATTCCTGCCACGCCCTTTCCCCGCAGGAATGCATCAGACCACAGATGTTAGGGAGCGCCATTCCACAAGGCACATGGGGTGCCCTGGGAAATGCCACACGTGGGAGATGCTGCCACCCCTTGGTATGACTTCCTAGATCACGAAAAACTTCTCGTTTTGCATTTTAATTGCCCAAAGCATCCACTTTTCTGCAGTTCTCACAGCTCCCCGCTAGGCTTAGAGCACCACGAGGGCAGGTCCTGTGCCTGGATCCGCCACGCCTGTGTTCTCCGTGTGCACGTGCGCATTTTGACACTCAAACGATGTATTTTTGAATGAATGAATCTATCAGAAGCCCATTTTCCCCGGTTCTAAATAAAAGTGTTTCAAGAACCTTGTTCTCTGAGCTGTGACGCTTTGAGCTATGAACAGTACCTGAAGATGAGGGAGCGGGGCGGAAGTGTGTAGTGTTTTGGGCATGTGTGGTAGACCCCACCCAATTTTCAGAGAGGATGGAGACACAGCCAGAGCTGGTCGATGACGGTCAAGGAGATTGCACAGATGACACCGCAGAGTGTGACCTGCAAGGGAAGACTATGCTTGCTTGAAAGGACTAATAAAAGGGGAATGACAACCCAAACCTCTGCGTTTGTAGGAGCTGAAACACCTAATCAACAGATCTAGTAAGCTGGTAGAATATGCAAAAGTACTTTCATTTTTTAAAAAAGTTACGTTTCAGATTGTCCCTTTGAGTTGAAAAATTGTTACTATGCTAGCTCATTGCAATGTAGATAATACAAAAAAAAAAAAATCCTTAGGATTATCTTCAAGACACTTGTAAGAGAGGACGATGATAATTTCAGTGAGAAATTCTACTTCTTTTATTCCCTGAGACACATTCATGGGGCTTTTACTTAGATCTATTTGGAATAGAACACTTGCAATGCACTATATAAAAATGGAACAGACAATTTCAAAGATTGCAAATGTTTTGTTATGTTTATCACCATGCATTTCCGCAGTAACTATATTTGGCTGTATGATTTTTAAGATATTTAAGACATAGCACATTATTGTGAATTATATATTCAGTATTTGTGGTGCTAATATTTATTTATGAAGATCGACTAGTGGAAAAAAGATTCTGCTATATTTTCTCTTAGGTGGTTCATGTGTAAATTTGGTTGGCATCTGTCAACAAGCAACTAAATACGTAACTATATTGTGAACGATGAAATTAATCGATTTTATACTGCTATCAACATTAAACCTCTTTTTGTCTTAGGTAAAATTTGTCCCATGAAGACTTTTACTTAAGACTAAAGCTTTCTTAAAGTCATATAAATCTATTTTGACTGAAAGCTGCCATTTTTGGGTTGAAAAGCTCTTCTTGGGAAATTTTAAATTATTTGATTTTCATGGTCCTGTACCCTGTGTATATCATTTAATAAAAATGATTCAGAGAGATCTGAGATTTTAGCTCTTTTTTTTTTTTTTGGAAGACTAGTTACTCTGATATTCTTACCCCTGTCTTGAAAAAGAAGTATTATTTAATTAATTAATTAATTTTGATGTGGGATAGCCTTTTCATTTCTTTGGAGAGGATTCAAGTTTTATATACCTGACACTAGCTAAAGAGACTTTGGTTTGGGGGGTGATAGAGTAAATTTATTACTGACGGTTGCCTGTTACCTCATTTATGACCATATTCATGCATGAGCGTACTACTGATTAGTGGAATATTTAATGCAAGCTTGAAGATGAGTTGTAAATGATATGGCCATAAATGACAGTGGTTCCACTATTTAATAATAACAAAATCTAACTCACGCTGCGCTCAGGTGAGTGCTTTCATGTCCTGTCCTTCAGTTTGCTACAATTACGCTTCTTGGGTTTCAGATCAGGAGGCTAGGAGTAGAGAGCTTAAAGTTCCCATGGCTGAGAAGTGGAAGAGCCAGGATTCAGACCCACCCATGCTGGGAAGCTGCAGCATAACGCTCGCTCCGAAGCATAATGTTGTCCTTCCCAGAGCACTTGAAGGAAGAGGCAGAGCGGGGAAAGAACTGAGGCCCCATTGGAGAAGTTTCTTGATCCTGTATTGACCACGATTATTTGTTGTGACTTTTATTACACAGCATAGCGTTTGTCTTAAGTAGGGTTCTTTTGTTCTGAAAATGTGACCTGCATGCCTTACGCGGTGGTAAGATGGCCCGTTGCTTGTTTGTATAAATACTGTTGGCTCTCCCCCTCTGTAAAGAATGAAGGTGTAAGGTTATTTGTTATTAACAGACACAGTGAGTGTGGATATTATTCATTTTCCCCCTCTGAGATGACAAAGACAAACAGTAATGTTTTAAAAATGTGGATTGTGATTAAACATGGATATAAAATACAGAGAATATATATTCTCAGGAAAGCTGAGCTTATAGTGGTTTCGGCTTTATGATGAGACGGTGGTGCCTCCTTCCCGACATGCGCTCGCCCTCTTGCTCCGGGAGTGATTAGCTTGGGAAGCCTATGTGACAGCACGAGCACGTGTGAGTGGCTGTTGGTACTTTCAAAAGCTGTGTCCCCTGAATCTCTTAGAGAAATCAGAATTTCAGTTTGCTTGCAGTATAGTTGTTGGTAACCAGCGTCATTAATTTTCTTTGTATTTTATCCTAGGGAAGAAGCTTATCTTAAAAATGATGCTTAAGCGTTTCTTCTAATTAAATTCTAAATGATCATGTGTGTAGGATTTGTGAAAAACAGTACTACACTTGTACAGACTTCTTTTCAATTGGATTCTATCTCTATCTATTTTAATGACACCTTAGTTCATGCACCTAATTGTGTTTTGAGCATAGCCCATGCCAGTGGAGATGAGGCCGCCAGTAGACGAAGGAGTCTTTCTGCACTGTTCTCAGCCTGTACGTACTTGACTGCACATCTAATTGTCTACTTCTTGCGAAGTTAGAGTTGGGACCAGGTTCTGGAACATAGCCTTGCTGTACAAATGCATGAATGCATGAATCAAATATTTATCAACATAATTCACTTATGGGGATACCAGCTGAATCATTTCTAGGGGTCTTTTTTCCCACTGGTATGTCTAAAGAAATCTAGGTATTTCCTGGTTATTCTAGATGTAAGACCATTTGAACGTTTTCCTCAGTCTGCTTTTAGTCCTAAGGTATACATTTGCACTTTTTCAAAGTTGAAGTCATCAAAAAGTGCCAAAGCAGGAGCTAGAAACCTGATTCTCAGTGAAGTATTAATGGAATAATCTGTAGTATGTGAGGATTGTCAAATACAAGTGTAATTTGAAATTAGGTGAACAGTAGGAAAGGAGCACTGTCAACTTTGTTGGATAACCCTGAGTTGAATGCATATCACTAATAACGAGGATCCACTTGAATACTCTGTCAAAATATTTAGGTGCAAAATGAGTATGAATTTAAGCTCATACCATCTCCCATCTGAGGTTGTTATTGAAAGATTAAGCCCGAGAGCCAAAATATTAATTGTACTCAGCTGGAGAAATCAAGAATGTCCTCTGTGGCCAACATTCACTCAAAAACACTGAGGTTTTTTATTTGTTTTAAGAGCTTACAGGAAATACATTATTAAGTAAAGTAAGAAAGTTAGCAAAAGTCCAGATTCTGAAGTCAGTCGGTTATAACCACGTGAAACTGTGACCTCTAGTAAATAGCCTTTCCAACCCCACATTTGACAAACAGGATTCTCTCCTGTTGATGAGAGTAGGTGGATCTTTTCCTTTGCGTTCGTAAGGTGTTAACTACGTGTCTCTGTTACCACTGATGCCGAGAACTTAACTGACCAGTAGGGTTTGGTTTTGTTTTGGTTCTATAAACAAGCCTTTGGTTAGAGTGCTAAGAAACCGCAGTAAGTTTTCTAGTGCCGCCGTAACAAATTACAACAAATTGGGTGGTTCAAAACAAAAGACAGTAACAAATTCTCTCACCGTTCTGGACACCAGAAGTTAGAGATCCGGGTGTCAGGCAGGGTCGGACTCCCTCCAGAGGCTTCGGAGGAGAATCTGTTCCTTGCCTTTCCAGCTCCTGGTGTCTCCAGGTATTTGTAGGCTGGGGATGCGGCGCTGGGTCACGGGGCCTTCTCCTCCCAGAGTGTCCAAGCCCCCTCTGCCTCACACGTTTGGGGATGTCTGTGATTGGATTTGGGGCTCACCCAGCTCATCCAGGATAAGACCCTCTTCTCAAAATCCTTCACTTGATCACCCCTTTTGCCATCTTAGGTAATATTCCCAGGTCCCGGGCATTAGGGTGGGTACATATCTTTTGAGGGGTCATCATTCAGCTCACTACAGAAGCCAAAATATCAGGATCCCTGTTGGGAAATATGCTGTTTCCAATATCGAAACACATGTACTTCAAAAAGCATAAAGCCTCCAGCCAAGGAGTGTGAGAAAGAATTGAAAGCACCCTTCATGAAGGGAGATAGAAAGTCGGGAAGAGATTGTGCTGGAAATCCCGTCCAGGTGTGGCTGTGACGCTTGCTGAAGGTTTATTGTGATAGCACGTAGAAGTGTTGAATCGGTACCCCGTAAATGGCTGCTGCTTTTTTAAACAAGACTTTCGCCCCGTTACAACCAAGCTGTCTCTTAAATTAGTTGAAACCTATGGGCTATAAATATCAAAGTATGGTACAGCTTGGTTTTAATACAGCATGTGTAAATTTAGGTGTAAATGCTATGTTTAAAATACAAGATGTGATTGACTTTTAGCAGTCTCTCTTAAAAGGCTGGGTGGCAGAGAGGGCACCTTTGTTCTGGGCACTTCGCCCCATAAAAGCAAGGACTTTTTGGCCATATTTTTAGAACGGCTTGAGAACATGTTCCTCATCCAGACTCTCACTGCCTCAACTACCGAGTCAGTGAGGAGAGCGTGCAGGTCCCTTTTCATGACCAGCTGGACAAGGTCCCCAACGCGGCAGGAACAATTCTGCTTTGCCATCAGGGTGCCTGGTGGCCTGTCATGGTATCGTGGAAAGCTATGACTTTTTATACTCTCTGGAGCTAGGAGTCTTCTTCTTCTTCTCTTCTGGGCCTAGTAGGGGGCGGTAAAGCTTGCTTTTTTGCTTTATTCCCTACCTTGTGAATTTGTGTCCTCGGTAAGGCCCAGTTCTTTGGCAGAAAAAGAATCCCTTCTTAGTTCTACTTTTGGAATTAGAAAATAAATATTTAATTAGGCCAACACATCATGCTATTATATGAACTTGAGAACATTCCTGGGAACCTATAAAAAAGGATCTGCTTTCAGGAAGTTTTCAGAAGCCTTCTCTGAATTTTAGGGGTTGCCTGAAACCTGGTGTAGTACTGGAATAGAAAGTCCAAGAGTTCGAGTCCTTGTGTTTCTTATGTTTTTGATCCACTACTGTGTCTCTAGGACCCAGAGCAAATAAATAAGTAAATGTACTCTGTCCTGAACATCTTCTTAGGAAGTCCATTCATATTATAAACAACGGTCAAAAATCAAGAGTCTTAAAGTTGGAGATCCACTGTTAGCTTTCTGTGACAGTACAATTTTTGACTGATTTAACTGAATCAACTCAAAATTATTATTCAAAATTTATGAGAAATAATACTTTTTATTTTAACAGCAATGTAAATTTTGACTTTTCAATTTTATTCCTGACTGCGAATGACTCCTGCACTGTCTTGGTGTAATGTATTATATGTCAGGGATACATAATAGATTTTTATTTATATTTATTTATTTATTTTTTAAAGATTTTATTTATTTATTTGACAGCGAGAGAGGGAACAGAAGCAGGGGGGGTGGGGGAGGGAGAAGCAGGCTTCCCGCGAAGCAGGGAGCCCGATGCGGGGCTCGATCCCAGGACCCCGGGACCATGACCTGAGTCGAAGGCAGACGCTCAACGGCTGAGCCACCTAGGCGCCCCAATAGATTTTTTTTTTTAAAATAACTTTTTGGCAGCCAGAAGCCTTGCTGTAGACCACATAAAATATTCTAAATTTCCCAAGATTTGTTTAACAAAAAAGAGAAGATTTATGTGCTGGTGTTCTGTGTCTTTCAGCTGAGCCCATGACAGCATTAGTAGCTGACGGGAAATTATTCTTAGAAATGAAAATTTGATGTTTATTTCTCTTAATTTCATATTTCTTGAATATGTGTTTTCAGTACTTTCATAAAATGAGAAATAGTGCTATCCCATTTTTCTTCTTTTAAATTTTTTAGATGAATTTGTTTTATCTTTTGTATACTTATTAAACTGTTGCTTATTTTTTAGCTTGATAGACTTAGAGCATCTGATACCAATATGAATCTGTTACTGTTTTGCAGGAGCTTTTGAAATCTAAATATGATATTACTAATTAGATATTTAATATCTAATGATTTTAAATTTTATGTAGGAGTCCATAAGTAAAAATGGAAAAATAAAGTAAGTACAATCAAGAAAGGAACTTGCTTCATCTTTGTAATGGGAAGTGTGAATTTAACATTCTGGTTTTGTATATTTGGCATGTGTTTATTAACCTTAGGGCCATATATTTTCACTAAAGCGAAGTGAGGAGGGGGATCAAGTTTTCTTTTTCTTTCCCTTTAAGTGCTTTTTATGTGCTGGGATGATATTTGTATGCATCTCCTTCACGTATTCGTTCATTTGGTAGATTATTATTTAACATCTACCAGGTGGTAAGCACCAGGGTGGGCAGTTGAAGTACATCACTGCAAGGAAAAAGAACTGACAGTAATTAGGACCAAAGGGGAAAATCAAGTTTCGAAGCAAAAATTAGAACATATCTGCCATTGTGAGCTTGATGGCTTCCCAGTGCTTACTTTTCTGATGATACTTGCCTAACCAAATGTGTCAACACTTGGAAGATCAGTATAACTCAGTGAAGCAGTGTTTTCTAAAGGATCCATGTTTGATGTTGCAAAATCATGCATAATGTGTAAAAGATTCATTCAATGTGTAATAGAGACCAGTGGATTTTCACATAACAGTAGGTTTCTTGACGTGGTTTCAGATTCCACACTGCAGTTAACCTTTCAGAAAACCTCAAGGAAAGAGAGCCATAACTGTCCCAATACTCCTGCCCTTTGCAGCTGCATACCTGTTGAACCAATCTCTTTCCTTTATCTTAAACCAAAACAACATACCACAGTAGAGTGAATACAGAAGCAGATATGAGAACCTGGCTATCTTCTGTGAAGCCAGACATCAAAGGGTTTTGTTTTTTTTTTTTTTTTAAATGGAAAGAAGTTCTGCTCTTGTGCTGATTTTTTTGTTTTAGAAAATATAATGATTTTCACAAAAATGTTAGTTATATTACACGTAATAAGTTTATTGTTATTTTTAAAGGAAGTAATAAAGGCATTTAAATTTTCTTTTCAGTTCCTAATATAGTAAACATAGACATAATCTACCTAAATAGATTGTTGGAGTTGTCAGTGATGGTTAAGGGTGTAAAGAGGGGTGAGGTAAAGAGCTTGAGAACTGCTGATCCAGAGGCACACCCCATATCTGAAATGTATGTTGGGGTGAGACTATGGAGTTGCTTACATTTTATGCTAAGAGATTTGTACTAAACAGAGTCAATATTTTTGAGCAGAAAATGATGTAGATCAAAGTGGTACAGACGGAGGATTAATCTGGAAGGGATAGATGCATGAGGATGGAAGGGGGGAGAGCAAGGCAGGGGGGCAGGCACAGCTCAGCAACAGGAAGGCAAGGCGTGAGGGCCCCCTTTGGGTTGGGCTAAATGAGACATATCTGAAGGCAGCGCTGGCCTAGCTGAAGGAGAGGGAACCAGCCCCATGTTAGCCTGAGTTGGGCAACTGGGGTCCAGGGAAGAAGCTGACTTGTAGGGAAAGTGGAACTGGGTTCAGTTTCTTGCAGGACTCTGATTCAGCATTTGAGATCAAAGAACCGGGTAGAAATATCCAGTAGAGAACTGACAATTTTGAGACCAGATAGCCTTCCATCTCTTATGGTGTCATGGAGCACCTCTGTTTCTTAAAATTCAGTCAAGTCGCTTCTTAGGTAAGCAGCTTGTGATCTGGTTGCTAAAAATGTATATTTTGATAGCTAGGTGATAGTTTATATCAAAATTTGATACATATGCATTTATTGACTATTATGTGCTTGGCCTAGTACCATGTGTTCTTACAGTTACTACTCTTTGTGTGAGCGTGTATGGTTTTTAAGCTCTGTTAACCCATGTTCTTTCATTTTCTTGACTTATTTACAGCATTTTACAGAAGATAATTTCACTATTCAGAACAATAAAATGTTGTTTAAACAAGTTATGATAGAGATTTAATAATGAAAAGACTTTTCCCCCTTTCTTCCTAAAAAATGATGCAATTAGTCAGTAGTACATGGAAGATAAACATCTATTTCATGTTCCTCCTTATGATAAGTGTTTTTCATCGAAATTCCTTGATACCGTATGTGGATGATTTACCAAGGCTTTTTAAAATGGTTGAAATATGCTCTAACAACCATCTGATAAAATGAAAAACTGAACAAAATGTGTACTCAGATGAATGATTCTCTGAAGAAATAATGGTGCAAATGAATTATCAAAGTGTGAAATCATTAAAAACAAAACATGTTTGAGTTTTTATTGAATCTTAATTGCAGGCTTATGTATTTTCTTTTGTAAGCTAAGTTAAAAGAAAATTGCCTAACTAAATTTTTAGAGGCCAGTGTTGTGGGACATATATCGTACCATAATTTATTTTTCACATAAAAGCTGCTGTTCATTTTTTTCCCCAGCATTAACATGCATGCTTTCCTCATGTAGGAGAATATATAAAAAACTGGAGGCCAAGATATTTCCTTTTGAAGACAGATGGCTCATTCATAGGATATAAAGAGAAACCTCAAGATGTGGATTTACCTTATCCCCTCAACAACTTTTCAGTGGCAAGTAAGTCCATTATAATTTTTGATTCACCTTTATTTATTTGCATGACCTCATGTGTCAGCTATCTTACAATATAGGAGAAGCCTATGAAAAAGTTTAGGCTTGTATTTAAGTGCAGGGAAGTTTTCAGCTTTGATACAATTTCAATTCCTTAGCATAGGGATTATTGATGATATATGGTCTTATATAATACAATATAGTTGAATATAGAACCTAAATTTGATAAATACAATTCCCCAAATATGTACCTCAAGTTTTTTCTTTATAAAAATGTATACAGGGACCTTTGACCTCCATTGCTAAGTGAACTTGGTTGTTAAGATTGTTGCAGGACCTGGTACATTTCTAATCGGTTTCCTGTCATGATCTTAGCTCTTTTCATTGATCATAGGATGAGAAACAAGTGATTACTTCGGAAGTTGTTTTCTGGGGAGATTTTATGTTTGAAGTTAAATTTTTCTTCCTTACAAGTATCTAAGAAAAATGTTTGTAATGAAAATTTATTTAGGAATTATATATTTTCTTGACCATAGCCCAGAATAAACTGAAAGATGCTGCTTCTGGTGATTCTGGTAACAGTTATCCTCACTGTGTTATGACCAGGCTCTTCGGGCTGGCTGTATTAATTAATCAACGAAAGGGTTGTCCGGTGTTAATTTAGAAATAAAGCATTTGAAAAAGTAATGTTAGGTTAAAATAAACTTGCATAAGAGCTAAAGTCTGTACCATTGAGATAAAATCTTTAGCCAGACACCATTCTTAATTTTGATTTTGGTTATATGTTGTTTTCTGTTAGCTACATCTGAAACAGATAGGAGGTAAAGATTGAAGCAAAAAAATTAAAATGAATAATATCAAATAGGAGCAGAAAAAAAATGCAAGATAACAAAAGTCCTTGAATGTTAGAAAAGTCATTTTAAAATTGGATAGAGCCCCAGCCTTTTTTATGGATACTATCTTTTAATTTTTTTAAAGAATAAGATAAAGCAGTAAACCAAAGGGTTTGTGAAATCAGTTGAGTGGCAAGAATACTAACTTGTAAAACAAACAAACAAACCCAGACACCTCTCTGTTTCTATAAATGGATTTTTATATAGGGATTTCATTTTTTAAGAAGTGAGAACACTGTTAATATGTACGTATTCGTTAAGGAAACCATTTTCCCCCCCACCAGAATGCTCATTAGATATTTATGGCTTTCTTTTAGTAGTAAATGATTTTTAAAACCCTGTTGTCAATTGAAATAATATCTTGTATATTGCATTGACTTAAGAGCACATTTTCATTCTAGAGACTTTTGGACTAGCATTTGCTTCAAAGTGATAGAAATTGGCTTTTAAAACACTAGCAGCACACGTTATCTCCTACATAAAGCCAGTACAGTTCTTAGTTTCTCTATTTTACTAGCAAATGGTATTGGTTTGTCTGAAATAATTTACAAAAGTACAGAACTCCTGTATCTGCTGATCAAAATGCAGCATTTTTTGACCTTATGAAATTTCACACCCCAGCAAGTTTTAAAGACATACTGTATGTCACAGTCTGCCCACATCTGCTCCAACACTTCCACTGGCAGAGGCTGGAATCAATGCTACATTCTGGGGGAGAGATCCTATTTAGTGACTGACAGCCTATCCGCGAAATAAATATTAGTCGACATCTGTAATCTTTACTCGTATAATCAAGTAGTTGTAGGTAATTGACTCAAACAAGTAAAGTTGTAGACCGCTCCTTCATTTTCAGAAGTGTGTTAACATGGGTCTGAGACCAAATAAACTGTTTAAGACTGATGGTTCTTAAAACTTGACTTACCACGATCTTAAGCTGCCGTGCAGAAATGAGAGGCGTAGTGAAATGGACGCTGGTTGAAGAAGTCGTTCCAAGTTCAGCTTTGCCACAAGGCATGAGTATGACCATGGATGGGTCATGCTCTGAAGCTCTCAGCATCGTGGGAACACTCGGATGCAACAAACTTCAAGGCCCATTTGTCTCCTGCGTGCTGTGGTTCTGTGAGGGGCAGTTTGAGCAGACCGTTGCAGAGTGAATAGGAGTTAAGTAAAGTAGGGGAGAAGGATATTCCAGGCTGAGGGGGACAAAGAATGTTTTTATGAGACATTAAGAGAAAGAAGAGTTGGAGCAAGGAAGGGTTACTTGGCCAACAGTTCCCCTCTGGCCCTGGCCCCCTTGAGTAAGTGAAAAAAGAGACGATTTTACCATGTATTTCTAAGGTATGTTGGGAAACGTTATATATGTATATTCCACTGAGACCTACATGAGTCCCCTGTTTTTCCTGATAATTAAAAAATGTGACTTCAAATTTAATATATGTGGGTTTTACTGGAATTTGACCAAAATAGGCTTTTTATCCATATGAAAAAGGGAAGTAGGAGAACCGGTAGGGACTTGGAATCCCTCTTTCCAATCTTCACTAACTTTCACCTTCCTTCCTTTCTGATCTAAAGTTCCCCCAAACATGGTGTATGCTCCGTGTTTCTCTTAATCCACTGCCGTCTCGCTTTCTCTCTCAGTCACTTGACTGAAACCAATCTCCGTAAGTTCTCCAGGGACCACTTTACTTGCTCAGACAAGCAGACATTTTTCCGTTGTTTTTTTCCTGGGTCGACACCTCGGGCTGCGTTTTATACTGTTGGTCCCAGCTTCTCTCTTGGCATGAATGTTCTGGGATGTCTCTCTCTCCTGCTGTTCTTCCTTTGCCTGTTGTGTGGACTGTGATATCTCAGTGGGTTCTGGCCAAGGACGCTTCTCATTTTATACCCTCTCCCTGGGGGGGGTGTCACATTCACTTGGAAGGCTTCAGTTCCCACCCATGGGCAGCTTATTCCCATAAGACGTATCTTCAGGGCAGGCCTCTCTCCTGAGCTCTAAGGTACTGTACTCAGCCGGCTCCTGGACGTCTCTCCCCGGGTATTTCTGGGACCCAACCTGTCCTAAGTGGAATTCAGGATAATCTTGTTGGTTCTCCCCCCTGTATTTGGGTATGTCAGTTCTGTCTTGAGCAGAAGCCTGCACCCATTCATTCCATGCCTTGCCCCCTCCTCCACATCGTCTCCCCATTCCCAGTGCATTTGTTTCTACTGAGTTTGTTTTTACTGAGTTTCTACTGAGTTCTTATTTTCTGAACTTCTGTCCGTTCTTGCCTGTAATCACCCTAGAGCAAGCACTCACCATCTCTGCTAGAGATTCTTAACTAGACGCCCTGCCTCTAGGTTCTGCCACATCCACCCTTACTTCTCGTGACTGTCACAGTGACCTTTGTACAGTTAAGTTCTGACTGTGCCATTTGCCCTGGTTCCTCACCGCCTTTTGGAGGAAGCCCAGCCTCCTCAGTGTGTCCTGCGGGGACCTCCTCAGTCTGACCTCTGCTTTCAACTCCTGCCTCCTGTGTCTTCTGCCGGCCGGTCACACTTTGGCAAACTCCACGGCTCTTCTGCTCTGAGACTTTGTTTATGCTGTTCTCTCTGACCGGACCGCCCTTCTGTCCTCTATTTGTCTGGATGGCTTTTTTGCATCCTTTAAGAATTAATTCAGATTTAAATCCCCAGTCTAAGTCTTTGCTAAATCAGTCCTCCCTGCCCCTCACAAAGCTGTTCTCTTTTGTTGTTATCACATTGTTTTGGGGTTATTTGTTCATGTTTTATGTCTCATCTACCAATCTGCGAGTTATTTTGGGGTAAAGAGCCTAGTGTTCTTTATCTTACATCTCCTAGTGCCTGCATATTAGGGCTTAATAACCATTTTTGAATTAATGTCTGAAAACATCTAGTCCAGATTTTCCTGTTTTAGATGAGAAAAAGGAGGCCTTTAGAAATTCAGTGATCTGTTTAAGATTGCTATACTAGGTAGTGGTAGCCAAGAATCAAGGTTAGAATTCAAATTTCTCTCTTGTCATTTACATTTTATTTCCCTCCCCCGCCCCCATTCGGTGCCGTTTTCCCTAGATTAAAGATCTGATTTGGGGTCAGAGTTCCAATACTTTAAATTGCTAGATGGCCTTTGGCATGCAGAATGTAAACTCTCCAGGCCCCCTGAAATGTAGATAAAAATCTTTGATTTTCATCCTTTGGGTGTATCAAATATGAACTGTACGTGAAGGTACCTTCTAAAGATAGTACTGTGGCCATGTAAGTAAAATAGTAATTGTTTTCGAGCAAAGTGTGTCTCTGATCAGAATTATGATTTGGTCAGTTGCTCATTATAGACTGAGATGATCTTTGCACGGCAAACATTACATCATGACTGAAAGGTAACACAGGGTCCATACACACCAGCACTGACACAAAGCTGGTCTACTCAAGCGTCACAGTCTCCAACATTCCGACAGTGACCGACCCAACTCCAAAGTAAAACAGTTCCTCAGCAAAGAATTTGAACATCTGTCCATATGTCTTGGGGCTTATCCTACTTTTGATCTACTTCTTTTTACTCTCAAGTGGGGGGAAAGGAGAGGTCCAGCCTGGGTCCCTAGCAGCACTTCCTAGACTCTTCCTTATTCCATGTTGCAAATTTTGGCCCACTCTGACGGTATCTGTTTCCTCTCTGAAACCTTTCTGCAGTCCCTTTTTCAAAAAATAGGTCAGTCTACATTTCTTAGGCCAGTTTTAAAAGTGAAGTGAAATGTTTACGCACTAACCTATTTTTCTTCTTCTCTTTGTAAGAAAGTAAGGAAATTTGGGGGCTTAAACCTACCAAAAAACCATTTTTACCTCTGAATAAATATTAGACACAGACACTTTAAATATGTAGAAAAATCACTTGGTTTCTACTAATGCCTCCACTGTGGCTGCTCATGGGGACAGAGAAATTGCTTGTGGCTTGGTTCATAGTCTTACATAACGTATAATACAACCTAGAATAACAACCCTATAAATTTAGGCTAACTGTATACCATGTAAATATAGAAGGATTACAAGAGATCAGAATAGCTTACTTTTAAAGGGTTTATTGACCATTGGAACCATACTAGACACTAAAAGGAGTATAAGATACAGTTTTCGAATGTAGGACTTTGTCATTGACTCTGGAAGACATACACAAAGAACACACAGCAATGGGAGGAGAGATGAGATTGGTTGCCAGAATGAATTTTATAGAAAACAAATGGCTGTGTAAGTTGAGAGAATAGGTAAAAGTAAGCTAGGGTGACTAGGGGAGAATTTTAACAGGAGCTCTGAATGATGGGTGATATTTAAGTTTTTGGAAGAAGGGGGACATTCACAGTGCGGTTAACAACATAAGCAAGGGTATGAAGTCTGGAATTAATGAGTAGCTTATTTTGTGAATAGAAGAGGCCATATCCTAAGTAGATAGAGAACTTATGTTGGAGAAAAAACAAGATTAGATACATTGTAATCAGCTCATAAAAGGTCTTGAATACCAGTCTGATGTTTTTAATGGAAACCAGTTGGAAACCATTGGAGGCTTTTAAGCATTTGGGTGTCCCAATTAGTATTTGATAAAAAAAGGAACCTACCTGGTCATAATAGAAGGGGTGCATCCACAAGCAAACCATGCTTTTCCCTCCGTGAGTCTGTCAGTCAGCAAGGTATTGTCTTGTTTTCCTTACTGTGCAGTCTCACTGCTACCATCCTAGTTCAGTTCTTCATCAGTTCCTGCTTGGACTATTTTGATAGTCTCCTAATTGATCTCTTGCCTTCACATATTCTCTCTGGACTATTTGAAAACAATGCATAGGATAGATTCATCTTCCCAAGAAAAGTTCTTTTGCAAGTATCCTCTCCTTACTCAGAAAAATCCCAAATTTCTCCCTTTTTCACAAAAGGAAGATGAATTGTTATTTTTTAATATGTGTGTGTGTGTTTTAAGATTTTATCCAGAGAGAGAGAGAGAGCATGCGTGAGCAGAGGGAAAGGGAGAGAAAGAATCTTAAGCAGACTTCTCACTGGGCATGGCGTCCGACTCGGGGCTCAATCCCATGACCCTGACCTCATGACCTGAGCCTAAATCAAGAGTCGGAGTCTTAACTGACTGAGCCACCCAGGCGCCCCTATTTTTTGATGTACTATGTACCTACAATTAAACACTTGCCCAAATCATAACTGTGTTTATACTCTATATGTTTGCAGTATTCCTTTTTTCTTCTCTTATTCTGTAATGTTCCATACGTTTTCTTTTTGACATATATTGCTACATTCTGTTTGGTTGAGTTACATATGAAGTTCTTAACCTCGGTTTTGTTTTCAGTGATTTTTAAACAATTTTATGTACTTGAGTGTTTGAAGATTTGGTGCTTTTTTCCCCTCCTAAATGTGATCAGATTTTTAGGGAAACAGAAAGTTATGTCTGGTAATAGCAGCATCTCATTGTATGGAATGGATGCCTTACTTAAAAATTGATCCTACAGGGGCGCCTGGGTGGCTCAGTTGGTTAAGCGACTGCCTTCGGCTCAGGTCATGATCCCGGAGTTCCGGGATCGAGTCCCGCATCGGGCTCCCTGCTCGGCGGGGAGTCTGCTTCATCCTCTGACCCTCCCCCCTCTCATGTGTTCTCTCTCTCTCATTCTCTCTCTCTCAAATAAATAAATAAAATCTTTTTAAAAAAAATTGATCCTACAGTGAATTAATATAACTTCAGTCAGATTTTCCTCCTATCTGTCATTTTTATGGGTGGTACCGTATTCATTTATTTGCACATTTTAACCGATAAACCAAGTTTAGAATGGGGAATGGAGAAAACCTTTTTAAAAATCACTTTAAAGGGAGATCGTTTTTAGACCATTACAAAGAGTAATAATACCATAATTAGTCACATATTTTCTTCCTTTCATTCAGATCACACCGTAATACCACAAGACAAAAAATTTCCACAGAACTTCTCTTCTTGCCTCCTTTTTTCTGTATTATACAGCAAGTGTGCGAAAAGAAAAAGTAGAATCCTGCTTTCATGGACCAGGCTGTGGAGTCCAGAGTTTTAAATCCAGCTCCTAGGTGTGAGAGCAACCCTCTACATCTCTGAAAGATTTCACCCGTTCCATGTCCTTTATAAACATACATTTATGCGTGTTCCATGTGAGGTTCCTATTAGCTGATTTCACTGTTGTAGTACTTCCTTCATTAGCATATTGTCTGTGGCCTGGTCAGATATCTGTTAGAGCCCATAGCTTCCTTAGCAGCTTCCTTGAGCTCTCTCTCGCCCTCTTTCCTGACTGACGGGAAGCTAATCTATAGTTGGGTCTTTACCTTTGAAGCCTCATTTGTCGGAATATAAATTAGTGGTGGGGGCGGGGAGGGGGCTTATGTAGATCCCAGGGGTGTGATAAATTTCTAGAGTGCAATGACTGTGTATACTCATTTAAAACATTTCCTACAGCATTTGTTACGAGATCTATATACCAGAAGGTCATCCAACTTGGAGCCAAAAGACCTGAGTTTGAGTCTTGATTCTGCTCCTTTACTGGTGTGTGACCCTGGGCAAATCACATAACTTCTCTGATCTTCATTTTTGTCATCTTTAAACATGAAGGTTAATAATGCCTACTTCTCGGGATTATTGTGAGAAATAAATGAGATGCCGTAAAAAAAATAAATTAAAAAAATAAGTGAGATGCTGTATGTGAACGCACTTTGTACATTGTGAAATGCTATGCAAATAAAACTATTCATGTAGGGATGGGAGATGCTCAGTAATTTTGTTCTGGTGAGTTAAATGGCAGCCATTCTTCTCTCTCCAGCTAAATTACATTGTCCTGGGAAGGCAACTACTTGGTTGGGTTTTCTTTAAAGATCATTACAAGTTTGAGGTAGAAACTGTTTGTAGCACTTTCTTGCAGTTGAGGACAGTCACTATTGCTTGGCTAGGGGCAAAATCCCAATTTCACATAATACCAAGGACTTTGATCTGTAAGGGCTAGCTCTTGTGACTAAACCACATGAGCTAGACCCCCAAGCCATGCCCGTGGCCACCTCTGGCCAAGGAAGGAAGGATCACTGAAGCTGTCGGGGCAGCTCTGTTGCCCTGGCCTCCAAGGCACTGGGTGCAGACCAAATTCTTCAAACCTTCAAGCCTTGGGAAGTCAAAGCTTCCACAAGGGGATGGTCCCTGTGACTGTTGTTACCCCTTATTTTAGTCAGAAGTTGTTTTTGCTTTTTAATAAAAGTAATAAAATCCTCCAATATCTTTCTGGCTGTCCTAAGAGGATCCCTTGGTTACCAGCCATTGGGGGAAATTTTTAAATTAATTTGGGTCTTCCATTAGATGATGACTTTTTTGTAAGATGGAGGATGCAGTGGGGCTTGTTCTTAGGGGAAGGAGGCAAGGACTGATCAGCTTCAGTAGCTTACATTAAATGATGTGAGGAGAAAACAGGGACCCTGGCAGAGCCAGCCTTCCTCCCTCCTCCCCCCTTCACCCTCCTCCTCCTCCCCTTTTTCTTCCCCTCCCTCCCTCCCATTCTCTCTCAACTTGTCATAAGTTCAACAATTAACTACCATTTCTCCAAAGATACTTACATAAAAGAACACCCTACATGTAATTATTTTCACTGGATTAGTCTTAAACATTTTGCCTCGGACCCCTTCCTGGACTCTGTTTTCTAGACGCCCCAACTAACAGCCTCACACACTGAATTCTGTTTTTGAAATTTCCTACCTTGTGCGCATATGATTTAAAGGAAAACAACTTGGAAACATGGGAGTTATCACAATGAATATTTAAACCTATTTTTAGGAAACCTAAGTTCTAATGGATATTTAGAAAGTTTTTATCGAGGGTCTGTTGTGTTCTCAACATTGTACCAGGTACTGAGGGAAAAAAGAACAAAATAAGGAAGGAAACCAAGCTTCCTTTGAACGCTGCTATGTGCCAGGCCCTTTCACACATGTTCTCCCATTTAATCCTCACAGCGCTCTGAGGTGAGTATCACGTTCTCTACTTTTGAGACCGAAGGAGGTTCTGTGACTTGGTTGAGGTTGCTTATCTGGCAAATGGCAGGGCCAGGATTTTAGCCCGTGTCTCACAGAGTGCTAACCTCGAAGCCTGTGTTCATTTCATAACCCTCAGGTCTGGATTCAGTCCTGAAGTAAGTTTTACAATTAACATATTGAGAAGAGCTTGAGAAAGAGGATCATCTAGAAGACCTTCTTGGAAATTGAGATTGTTTAGAGAAATAGTAAGATTTCAAAAGATGAAGTACATTCCAGGTAACAGGAATAGCATTAATTTGAAATGTTATTTCTGAGAAACTTCGGCTGAATCTCTTATTGTTGATTTAAATGAGTATGAAATCCTCAGATATGAATGAAAGCTCCAGATGGTATGTTATTTTTTTATCCCTGTATAGAGTGAAAAATATCAAGGGAGGAAGAAGGATAAATGATGGGAATAGATACGGCACTTGAAATCTGTAGCAGAATGCTGTGATCGTACCAGACACTGTTTTCTCAGGGCCAGAGTCAGGCACTGGCCCCCCGTTAGCTTACCTGGCCTCGTGTGTGCCGCTCTTGAAGTAACATTGCTGTTCATTGTCTTTCCTACTAGAGTATCAGAGAATTTTACTGATGCAAAGAAATACTCCATTTTAAAATCCCATCCTGAAGGCAGTGTTTTTCTTCAGCTAGAAAGGTTTTAAATGATAGCTTTTCACTTGGAAAAGGGTACATTATCTCTTTATCTGTTTATTAAAAAAAACACAAAACCCTGACTTCTTCATAAAGGAGAGGTAAGGTGGCGTGGAGGGGAGGGGATGATGGGTGCGGGGGGGAGGCTCTCCGCCTGCGTGTAAGAAGCAGCTGTGTGGGTTTATCCACACACTTGTGTGCTCTATTACATGGAGTTAATTATTAGTGGGTCCATATAGCTCAGTCTTTCAGGTAAAAATTTACTGAGCGTGTACCACCTCACAACATGAGCCAGCCTGTGATGCTAAGGATCCCTGCACTGTTATATCTTATTACTGATCCCAGCGTTTTCCTCCATGACACCCTTCCATCTCTGAAGGGTAAAAATAATTCCTTGTGCACACCGTTCTGACTCCCGTTCTGACTCTACTCATTTATGACCTGATTACGTTTATAGATCATTTTTGGTTAAGTTGAATGTGGATACCCACCTGATTTATGTATTTGATATTTTAAGTTTTTTTTTTTTTTTTTTTTTTTAGTTTCTAGAAAGGAGCTGTTTATGTGTAATTAGTTTTTTAAATTGTAGAGTAAAAACTGATTATATGCTCATCATATTTGGTGCTTTATGCCATTTTATAATTAATACAAAGAAATTAAGAGGGATTTAAGGAAGCAAGGGAAGAGAATTGACATTTTTTAAGAGCCTGCTCTGTACAAGGTGCTTTATTTATGTGATCACATTTTGTCGTGACAAGAACAACATGAAATAAAATCACCTAAAAAACAAACAAACAAACAAACAAACGAGATAATGAAACCAAGACCTAGAGAGATTAAGAAACTTTCCCAGAGCCTCAGAGCAGATACAGAACAGAGCTGTGATTTGGACTCTGGTCCGTCCGACACCTGGCTGGAGTGCATTGAATCATATGTGGGGCTCAGAGATGACAGCTCTCTTCAGGTAATGTCTAGTCAGCCCCTCCAGAAGGTCTGTGCTATGCCTAGTATTATACACACTCGGTTAAGAGCAGGCTCTCAGTGGTCTCTAGAGGTGTATTTTAAGTCACAGCAATTCTTATTTATGCTGTAGCAAGGGGACAGGCATGCAGGCAATAGCTAGGTGGCCGATCATTTGATCGGAGTTTATTATGTAACATTGGCAGGTCCCACAACTACCCCAGGACTCCAGAGCTACGTCTTGTGTGGTGTGAGGGAAGTACGATGAAGGATCTCTCAGTCCTTTCTTGTAACATTCAGCGATTTGCCTCTCAGCAACACACAGAGATTCCTTGAGACATTCAGTCTACTGAGAAGTCACAGTAATTGTAATTACCACTTGTTGAGCACCTGTGTGCTCTGCCCTTTACCTAGTGCTGTTAATCCTGCTAACAGGTTTTCAGGCTCCGTAATGTGTCTTGATGGCTGGGGAAATTCAGCTCTTGGGGTTTGCCGCTGGTCGTGCACCTATGAAGCGTAGAGCTGGAAACCCCACGGCTTTGAGGTTTCGAGGCCAGTGATTTTTCCCACCCCACTGCTCACCTAAGGCATCTCAGGCCGCCTCAGGGTCATGAGGTACGAGGGTTTCCAGCAGTTTGGGAGGTGTGGGCTTTCCATGCCTCTAGACGAGTTTCTATGTCAATATCGGGGGATCAGATCTTGTGACTGTGTTTCAGAGCTTTTGGCTCCTTCTCCTTAAGGAAACTGAAGCTCCAGGAAGAGGATTCACTAGTGTGAACATTTCAGCCTTGCTCTCATCATGCCAGAGAGGTCATAGGAGAAACACTAATTTTTAGAGGCAGAATCATCTGGACATTTAGTATGACTCATGATCATTGCCCTTACAACAAATTAGACTTGAAGGACATGTGTTTTTTGATCTCTTGGCAGTTATATGCTAAATCACTGCCTTTCTGTTTTTTTCTGCCCCATCTTTATGTTAATTTTTTTAACGCATTTATTTATTTATTTGAGCAGCGTTAAATGAGGCCCAGGGCTAGGGTGTGGGGAAGGACCTGAAGCCTTGGAATTTAGGACCGCTATGGAGGCGTTCTTTTGGGTTGGAAATAATACACAATCGAGCAGATGCTAATGGAAAAATGAAATGCAGGGAGAGAGAAAAGAGGCTAGGGTGGCTGTGTGAGAGTTTCATGGAGGAGAGGACATTGCCCCTTTATTACAATAATGTTTCTGCCCTATAATAAGGTCTTTCATTGCTGGTTCAGCTTTTTTCATTCACTTGTTTTGTGCTCTGCTTCCTGTTACTAATTGTCAGCACAATAGTCTTCCAACTATGAAGTCTCAGTGTCCTTTTGGACCAATTTGTCATTGTCTTTCTCCCTCACCCCCCAACCCATGCTCTCAGAATCTATTACTATGGTTGCATTTTTAGACATTTTTTATGTTTTAAAATGGCAATGCTTTTGAAACATGCCAGAATAGTTTATGATAATTGAATCATCCAACCAGCAACAGTTATTGCTTCCAAAAGCTCACTGATGAAGTTTAAAGTTTCTGTCTCTATAGGATATTCTTATAAAGTAATTGAAAATTAACATGCAGTGCTCTCTTTATAGCGTCATTTCATGCGCCTGGTGTCCTTTGGGCTTCACCATCGTCCTGTGGACATTAGGCATTTTGTTAAATGGTATTATTGACGGACTTCACAGATTCTTTGCAGTTTCTGTGCCTGTAGGAACTTACATTTTTGTTGTTTTCCCAACACTGGCTCTTGATTCTTATAGATAGATTATTTTAAGAAATATGCAGGGTTGGCTTAAGATTGACAAGCCCGGACAAATTCCGATATCAGACTCCAGGCATGTGTTACATGTTAATTCCTGTTCAGTTTTTAACATTTTGGCCAATAAATATTCCAAATGTGCTCTCAGCCTGGTACCAATAATTTAATACTGACAGAGAGACATCTTTCAAATGTAATTTCTATAAAGAAATTCTGAAACAGTGTTATTCCTTGACTGTTGATCTACCACCTAGAGCTTCCCCTGTCATAGATCATGTGATCAGAGTTGATTGGTGCTTTTCCCTGTAATTTTCTCACAATCGATGGCAGGTATTTTGAGGGCACAAACACTAATCAAGAAGTTTGGTCAGTTTTCTTTGAGGGAAAACGATTTTGGTACTCTCTGTATGTCACCATGTTTCTGTAAATTTAATTGCAGAAAACAAGTAAGTGTAGTGTCCAAAGCTTGTTATAAAGAAATAAAACTTAACTTCCTCTCTTGTAAGTAGCTAACAGTCCTAAAACTGTGTGACATACTCCGAAGAGCCAAGGATTTAGAGCTAGAAAGTGTGGACTAGAGACTCTGTTTTTTTTTTTTTTTTTTAATTATTTTTTTTATTCTTATGTTAATCCCCATACATTACATCATTAGTTTTAGATGAAGTGTTCCATGATTCATTGTTTGTGCATAACACCCAGTGCTCCATGCAGAACGTGCCCTCCTCAATACCCATCACCAGGCTAACCCATCCTCCCACCCCCCTCCCCTCTAGAACCCTGTTTGTTTTTCAGAGTCCATCGTCTCTCATGGTTCATAGAGACTCCGTTTTACAGTCTTCATGACTTGATGGTTTTGAACAAGCGACTTAAAAACCAGACGGACTCCATTTTCTTATTTGTGGAATGGAAATGACAAAAATACTCTGAAACATTATTGGGAAGATTAAGTGAGAAAATAATGCATGTAAAATCTTACTGTTGTAGTGAAGCAGCTGATAATAGGCCAAAATAATGACTTAGTACTTAATCCTTTAAAAAGAATAAATTTTGGAGAAATGTGTAGTGGAAAGCAAAGTTTCCCTACTGACCTAAAGTGGGAAGAGATTGACGATGAGATTTTTTTTTTTTAATTCTGCTGGAGATGAATGAACTGATTATTCCGAAGTATGCTCTTCATTTGCAGTGCGATGCACCCACCACTTATACCTGAGTTTGAAATGGAGTGTTTTTGTGTTACAGTAAGACCCAGAGGCCAAGATTTTTATGGTAGCGATTGAAACCTTTTAAAGTCGGGATAACTTATTTGGAGTCAGAATTCCCGAATGGAAACGGAGAGATATCGGTCTTCTCCTTAAAGTTACAAGAAGTTAGAGAGTTTTCCAGATAGGTCAGATGTAATAACGACTCTTTGATGACCTCTATATGTGTTTTTAATGAAATTAATAAGATTGTTGGTTTATAATCTTCCAAAATTCACTGAGTTGTTTTTTGGAGAGTCCTGTGATTTACTCTGAATAGATAGGCCTACCTTTTAATTGTTTTCCAAGGGAAAAATCCTTTTTAACTATTCTGTAATCTAAATCTAATCCTTTCTCTAGGGAAAGAAAGCTCTCTCTTAAGTGTTAGAGCTGTAGCTGTACAATCAAGGATTTGAGTAGGCTTTAAATACTTTTCTTCAAATGAAGTTATCAGGATTTGTTTATACATACAGGTAAAGTAAACTGTACAATTAGATTTTGGAGAAATAAGTAAGATTGGGTCTGGGGAGGGATCATAAAGTAAATTGTGTTTCTAAAGGCATGTGAACTTGAAAATATTGAGATTCCTTTACAAGAGAAAGAGGATTAGTTGTGATAAACTCTGTTGCATCAGAAATGTTTTCTGAAGCTTTGTTTGTTTGAATTCTGGCTGTGATGAATAAAACAGAACAATTAGAAGTACCCCCTCCCCTGAAGCTTTTACAATATAGTTGAGGAGATGCACATAAAGCAGTCTATACATAACAGTGTGTGATCGGGTACCAGCATGTGGAATATAAATGTTAAGTGCACTAGATCTTCAGGAGTAGAGAGTAAGGACTGGGATCATTAGAGATTTTCAGGGAGCAGAATCTAGGTAGAAGGGAAGAAAAATGTTTCAAGTGAGGGAAGCAGTGTGAATTAAATCCTGAAGTTAAGAATACTCAGGGAGATTTTTAAAAATCAAACAAAAGCAGAAGCAGACCCATAAATACAGAGCACAAACTGATGGTTGCCAGAGGGGGCCAGTGGGGGGAATGGACAAAATGGGAGAAGGGGAGTGGGACGTACAGGCTTCTAGCTATAGAATGAGTAAGTCACAGACTACAGGGTACAGCACAGGGCATATATAGTCAGTGGTATTGTAATAGCGTTGTACAGTGATGGATGGAAGCTACACCTTTGGGGAGCCCAGCGTAATGTACAGAGTTGTTGAATCACTGTGTTGTACCCTGAAAAAAAAAAAAAAGAAGAATCAGGGAATGTTTAAGGGACAGTGAAGATAGATAGATAGAATCAGGAGAGAGTACTCACTGTTGTTTTTAGACTCCACACGTGATGCCGTACAGGATTTGTGTGTCTCTCTCTCTCTCTCGTTTATTTCACTTAGTGTAATGCCCTCACATGTCACCTATGTTCATCCATGAAATTGTGGATTTTTTTTTTTAAATATATCACATTTTCATTATCCATTCACCCATCATAGGGAAGTTGGGTTGTTTCCATAAGTTGGCTGCTGTAAATCATGCTGTAATGAACAGATTTAAATTTTTTGGCTATATAACCAGGAATGGGATTGCTGGTTCATATGGTAGTTCAATTTTTAATTTTTTTAGGAACCATCATACAGTTGCCCATAATGGCTGTACCAGTTTCTCTTCCCACCAATAGTGTATAAAGGTTCACTCTACTTCACAACTTCAGCAACATTTGTTATTTCTTGTCTTTTTGATTCTAGTCATTCTGACAGGTGTGAGGTGATATCTCATTGTGGTTTTGGTTTGCATTCCCCTGATGGTGAGTGATGTTGAGCATCTTTTTATGTCTCTGTTGGCCATCTGGATGTCTTCTTTGAAAAAATGTTTATTCACCTCTTCTGCCCATTTTTTAAATCAGGTTATTTGTTTGCTTGTGTTGAAATATTTTCTCCCATTCAGTAGGTTGCCTTTTTGTTTTGTGGATGATTTGCTTTCCTGTGTAGAAGCTTTTAATTTTGGTGTAGTCCCAGTAAGTTAATTTGACTTTTGTTTCCCTTGCCTCAGGAGACCTATCTAGAAAAATGTTTCTACTGCTGATGTCAGGGAAATTCCTGCCTGTGTTCTTTTCTAGGATTTTTATGGTTTCAGGTCTCACATTTAGGTCTTTAATCCATCTTATTTTTGTGTATGGTGTAAGAAAGTGGTCCAGTTTCATCCTTTTGCATGTAGCTGTCCAGTTTTCCCAACACCATTGTTGAAGAGGCTGTCTTTTCCCCCATTGAATATTCTAGCATCCTTTGTTATAGATAAAATGACAAAATAAGTGTGGGTTTATTTCTGGGGTCTCTGTTCCATTGATTTATGTGTCTGTTTTTTTGCTGGTATTATACTGTTTGCATGACTACAGCTTTGTTCTTTCTCAAGATTGCTTTGGCTACTTGGGGTCTTTTGTGGGTCCATATAAATTTTAGGATTATTTGTTCTAGTTCTGTGAAAACTGCTTTTGATATTTTGATAGGGATTGTGTTAAATCTGTAGAGTGCTTGGGGTAGTATGGACATTTTAACAATATTTGTTTTTCCAGCCCATGATCATGGAATCTTTTTTCATTTATTTGTGTTGTCTCCAATTTCTTCAATGTTTTGTAGTTTTTGGAGTACAGGTCTTTCACCTCCTTTGTTAGTTAAGTTTATTCCTAGATATTTCACTCTTTTTGCTGCAGTTGTAAAGGGGATTTTTTGTTGATTTCTCTCTCTGCTACTTCATTTTTTAAAAAAGATTTATTTATTTATTTATTTTAGAGAGAGAGGGAGCATGAGTGGGAGGGGCAGAGGGAGAGGGAGAGAGAATCTGAAGCAGACTCCAGACAGCGTGGAGCCCAACATGGGGCTCAATCTCATGACCCTGAGGTGATGACCTGAGACCCTGAGACAAAACTAAGAATTGGACACTTAACCGACTGCGCCCCTAGGTGCAGGTGCCCCTGCTACTTCATTATTAGTGTGCAGAAATGCAACAGATTTCCACATAGTTTATATTCTGTGACTTTATTGAATTCATTTATCAACTCTAGTAGTTTTTTTGGTGGGGTACTCATTGTTTTTATGGCAAGGAATAAAGTTTTAAAAAGATTCCGGCTTGCTTATGAGTAGCTTTAAAAGTCAGACTAATGGGGTTGAGCTTTCTCTTGCAGAGACTAGTAGATTTTTGAGAAGGAGAATGACCTGTGGAATAAGAATTTGAGTAAGACTAATCAGGCCAGTCATAGGTGGGACACACTGGATGGGGAGGAGGGTGGGCAAAGGGAGACCGTCTGGGAGGCCATTTCAGGGATCCAGATTTTGGTAATTAGTGTCTGGTTGGCTGTCACTGGGGGAAAGAGACATTTATGAAAGAATTGTTAAGATGAATGTTGCTGGCTTAGCTATGGGTTGGAAGAGAGTCAAGGATGACTGACGATGTGTTTCTTGGGTGATTAGGAAAATGATACAGAAATAAATTGAGTAGAAACACTGTCAATGTGGTAATTTTCAGTTTGAAGGATAAAAAACGGAAATAAGAAATGAAACCCATTTAGGTATGTTGAGAATCAGGTAATAGTAGGGCCTCAGGAGAGAGATGTCAGCTTTGCCACATGGACGGTTCAGGTTTGAGAATCATCAGACATTGGGCGACATTTGAGGCAAAGCCCCATGAGAGCCTCCCCAGCATTACATCCGCAGCCCTTACCAGGTCATTAAAGATCTTCCTAACCTCATTTCCTACCGTGTCCTAAACTTAACTTTTCTTCCAGCCATCCTGGACTCCTTGCTGTTTCTCAGACACATCTGTGGGCTCCTTCCAGCCGTGGGTCTTTGCACTTCCTGTTCCTTCCAGCTGGACCACTCTTCCCACAGATGGCTGCCTGGTGCCTCCTTTTACTAAAGGAAGCCCTTTCTAACACTTCCTTCTAAAGTAGTACCACCTCCCTGTCATTTTAACTTGTTGCCCTGCTTCGTTTCTCTTTGTAATCCTCATAAGCACCTGCTCTCTTATAAATTAGTTGTTTTGCTTGGTTATTGCTTGACCACTCCTCCGCTCCATAAAATCCAAGTGTGAAAAATAGGGACTTCGTTTTGTTCACCCCTCTACCCCCGGGGCCTAGCTTGTTGCCTGGCATGCTGTGGGCACACAATAAATATTTACTTAATGAATGTCTGAATTTATTAAGGACAAAATTATCAGGAAAGAAAAGTTTAACACAAAGCCCTGAGCCTAAGGGAGCAGCTCAGTTGGGAGAAGAGATCCTAAGAAAGAATACTCGGAAGTGGTCAGAGAGATGGACACAAAGCTGGGCAAGTCGATATCCTGGGGCCACGGGGGTTGGGGAGACCTGAAGGAAGGGGGCCAAGAACATCAGGTGGAGCAAAGAAATGAAAACAAGAATAAGGAGAAGATATCTGATGAGGGGATTTTAGGAGAGACCCTAACCACAGCCTTGCTGATGGTTAGGGAGAGGTGACAGACAAAGGCCACGACTGTAGTGGGAAGAGTGGTCCAGCTGGAAGGAACAGGAAGTGCAAAGACCCACGGCTTTGATTAGCAGGGGCAGTTGGGGGGGGAAAGCACGCCTGTTGGTCTGTGTGTATGTTTATGGTTCACTCACCTTGGTGTGCGCTGGTAAGTGCTGATGAGGGTGTATGACTAGAGATTGTCCCATTGATACAGATAGAAGTGCAAGGCATTTAGGTTATAAATGAGAGTCCAATACTAAAGAAGCTGATTATTCTAGCCGTGATTCCTATAAACTTTTAAATGCCCAGTGAAATATTCTGAAGTTTCAATTGCATTAAATACATTTAATTAACTAGAAGTGGTTTCGCTTTCGACATTCTCCTGTCTATTTTATATTTTAAAAAATAATTTCCTTTTCCACTGTCAGCCATTTAAGCCTTTGGTAGTTTATTTTGGTACATACTTTGAGGAAAGAATCTAATATTATCCTGGAGGGGGTTTCTGTTTTTGACTTTTTATGATGGGAAATGTCAGACATACAGATCAATAAAATAGCTGCTTGGACTCTCCTATGTCCATTACCTAGACTTAACAGTTATCATTTTACCAGACTTACATTATCATTTTATTAAAATATTTAATGTAAATTAGGATATTATGACATTTATCCCTGAATCCTTGAGTACAGATCTCTGTAAACAATAAGGAATTTCCCCCACATAATTACAGTACCACTATCCACCTAATAAAACTTAGAAATCTTTAATATTATCTAATAAAAAAATTTGTATTCAGGTTTCCCCAGTTGTCACCTAAAATATCTTCAACAGCTGGCTTGTTTAAAGCAGAACACATTAAGGACCACATGGTGTATTTGATGGGCATGTCTCTTAAGCCTCTACTGGTCTGGAAGAGTTCTGTGTCCTCTACCAACACCCCCACTTCGGTTACATTCACTTCATAAAGAGACAAGGCTGTGTGACCTGTGGAAACTCCCCTCTTCTGGAACGCTCTGCTGATTGCTTCAATGAAGTGTCATTTCACTAGTTACATGACTAAATTTGTCCTATATTCTCTCGTTATGTTTATTCATTTAAGACCGGTTGTGTTCGGCACAGGACTAGGTAATCAAAGATCATGGACTTTGTCCTTAGAGAAGTTGGAATCTAATATACATTTTGTCAAATTCTTTTAAAATTCTGCTATTAAATCCCACTTTCATCATATTCCAAATCTAAATTAGTTTTTCTTGTTTAGTTAAAACAAAACTGGTGCTTACGATTATTTTTCAGATTTTAACACTGTACCCAATAGCCAACTATGTTAAAATGGTTAGATGTCATCCTGTTTACATCTGATAATCCACTTCTATTTGTTTTGTGGGTTATTATAACAAACTACCTACTGTGATATCTGAATATAGTAGGGCTCTGTGCCACTGTTCAATAGGATGTTAAAGACCTTCATTTACTGAAATGAAAAATTCACAACATATGAAATGAGCAGAGCACTTACCTAATATGTCCCATATGTTATGGTCTCTCTCTCTTTTTTTTTTTTAAGATTGATTTATTTATTTTGGGAAGAGAAAGACAGAGACAGCATGAGTGGGAGGTACAGAGGGAGAGAGAATCTCAAGCAGACTCCCCACTGTGCACAGAGCCTGATGCAGGGCTTGATCCTAGGACCTTGAAATCATGACCTGAGCTGAAACCAAGAGTCAGATGCTTAACTGACTGAGCCACCCAGGCGCCCCTGGTCTCATTGTTACTTAAAAAAAAATGCTTAGAAAAGATCGGAAAGAATATACATTAGAACATTAACAAGGTTTATGCCTGTGTGGTAGGATGATGGTTAATTTTCTTTTAGTTTTAGCTATCCCTGTTTATGACTTTTTTTACAGTAAGCATAGATGATTTGTTCAATGAGAATAAATAAAGCAATGAGTTCAAAAACCAGCTTGGCCACAGAACATTGTGAATGTACATAATGCCATAGAATTGTACATTTGAAAAGGGTTAAAGTAAATTTTATGTTTTGTGCTTTGTTGTTGTTTACCACAATTAAAAAAAAAGAAAAAAGAGTCCATGGCTATTATACTGCAGAAAACAAAACCAGAAAGCAACTTGCCTGGTCATATGTTTTGAGTCCCCTGGATCTTTGCATGCCTCTTGTAACTCTTGTTAGTAAATGCCTTATGTCGTTTTGTATCTTAATTATTGTCCCACAGTGACCATAGTATATTTTTACGTGAAATTTCAAATATGCAGAGGGTGGGCAGAAAGCAGTTATTCCAGAGGACCCTGGAGGTGTTCCCTTTGTTTGTTTAATTAGAGGCAGGATTTGGTGGATAAGACAAGATGGAGAAACGCTGATGGGAAATATGTTGGCTCTGAAAGTCTGCTTCCGGTAAATGGTGGTATCTGTGGTGATCATATTCATTAAAGAAAAATGTATCAGGAGAGGTTCACTTTAATATGTCATGATTTCAGTCCACAAATAGTATTCCATGTTAAAACCAGAGTAATAAAGTTTATGGTAATTAAAATGTTAGAATTTGAAGTGTGTATCATAAAGTGAAAAACATCTTCTAGAGTGCAGTATAGTGTTAGTAAGCCAATCTTACTCCCCTCATTTATAGAACTTGTTGTGTTATGAAATACAATGTAAGAACGTCTTGGATTTCTGTCCTATCTCCTTAGATGGAGAAGGCTATGTTGACTCTGGGTTAATAGGGAGATATTTCATACAGAAACCGCTAGAAACATGGAGCTGGATCAGTGCAAGTTTGGCGATTACTTTTCCATCATCAATAATTGAAAAATCTTACTAGCTTTATTGGTATTGCGGGGTGTGAGACCCAGCAGCAAGAGCACCCGGAGGTTTTGTTGCCTTCTTACTACCTACTTCTTTCCCTTCTGCTCTTCATTCTCAGTCACCTTCCCTCTACATGCCTACTTGGAGAAACAGGAAGTACCCGGGTCCGGATCCTGCTGGGGATAATCCTTATACCTGTCCATCCTTAGGCTGTGTTCAGAGCCAGGGGCAAACACATTGGGGCCCTCTCAGGTGAAAAACGTCCTGGATTTCTTTGTAGGGAAGGTATGGGGAGGTGTAGAAGATGGAGCGGACTGTCCCATCCCTTGGACAGATGGCTACTGAGCCTTTAAGACACTTTCCTAGCAGTTTATTCTCTCCAGAAGAGCATGGAATTTGGATTCAGGTAGACCTGAGGGTAGATCCCTATACAGTTTCTTGCAAACTGTGTGTTTTGGGGCAAGTTGTTTGGCTAGTCTCAGTTCATTCATTTATGGAACGGAGGACAAGAACACCTTGTAGGCTTGTCCTCTGGATGAAACGGGGGACACTGAGGACCCATCAGTGCCTGTGGGGCCCGGCACATAGTGATCACAGAACAGATATTCTCCAGGGGACCCGCTCTTTACCAGTGCACCTGCCACACTCCTCGCTCTCTCTGGACTGAATGAATCTCTTTAGGACTGATGTGTTGAGTCTTAATTACACCCTATGCTTTTGTACTCCCAGAGAGTAAAAACTTTAAACAAAATGAAGAAATGCTTTCTGGCCCCTTTAAAGAATATCCACAATAGTATTATATCTGGGGGCTCAAAAATACACTCTCGGTATAATCATTATAACTGACAGCGTTATTTCATTAGGTGATTTAATTATAAATAGAGTCTCTTATGCCTTTGTTTTTCACGTTGAATATTAGTAGAACTTATTTTTAAAAGAAAGAAATTAGCATTTAAGGTTCTAGAGGTTGAAATAAAATCTAATATTTTTAATAAATTCTGAACAGGTGATATAAAAATTCTTTTCGGCATGTATTTTTTTGATCTGGCGTGTTACCGTCCCTCTAATTGGCCTCCAGTTTACAGAGTAATTACAGCTTCAAATAAACTTGGTCGTCTGTGGTTCAGAATGTGTAAAATTAAGCAGAACACTTGAAATTTAGCTTGTAGTTTAACTTGCTCAGGTGAGTTTAGTATAACTAACTCAAGTACCAGTGTAACAAATACTTTGTTGGAAAGTATTATGGGCTGTGATATAATAAAAGTTAGCTACCTGGCATTTTATATAAGAACACATGTTTTTTTCTTGTGTGTTAAATCGTTCCAGAAATTCTAGCTAATTATTCGAGTAATAGCTTTTCAGAATTGTTATTTGAAGCTTCTGCTTTGAGTTTTAAAATTTTAACGTGGCCCAGCTTGAATTGAGAACCTTTACATAATTAAAAGGAAAATATTCTTCTGAAGAAATACTGGCTAATCTGTTTATTAGCTACCATTCCCTTTAAGAAGAAGAGTGGATGGAACTGGAGAGTATTAATGCTGAGCGAAGTAGGTCAGAGAAAGACAATTATCGTATGGTTTCACTCATATGTGGAAAATAAGAAACAGCACAGAAGATCATAGGGGAAGGGAGGGAAAACTGAATGGGAAGTCGTCAGAGAGGGAGACAAACCATGAGAGACTCTCGACTCTAGGAAACAAACTGAGGGTTGCTGGAGGGGAGGTGGGGGAGGATGGGGTAACTGGGCGATGGGCATTAAGGAGGGCATGTGATGTGATGAGCACTGGATGTTATATGCAACTCATCAATTATTGAACACTACATCTGAAACTAATATATGTTGGCTAATTGAATTTAAATTTTTTAAAAAAATGTAATATTGGAAAAAAAAAAGTAAGAGTCTCCTGTAAGAATGAGAGTTCAAACATGAACCATGTTCTGAAAACTTCCATATTTTTCTTCATTTTAGGGGGAGCTGTAGGATGTGTTCATGATTTTGTATTATGGCTAGCATAAAAGAACCCAAAGTTTTTCTGTTTCCTGACCCACTTGTTCAAACATGGTGATTTAAAGTGTCAAGTGTTCTGAATTCAGATTCAGCTCTTTAACTACATTTGTTTCTGTTTTCTGTACAGCAGTAAACCCTGGGACTTGGTGGTGGAGTGTCCTCTTCTCTTGGTACTGACCCAAATATCACTTAAATATGTTGAGTCAGTTTTGGTAGCTGCTCGTCTCTTTTACCGTCTCAATTTAGTGTTATTTAGAAATAGGATTCATTTATAGAGTGTATCAAAAAATATATAGGCTTATTTCTATTTTACTGCTTGTTCATAGCAACATTTTTGTTCAACTAGGCTTCAGAAGGACCTGATTGAAACCTGCTCATCTTTGAAGTGTCTGTCCTCCGTTCTTTACATTAAATGCCACTCAGTCACTTCTCATGAAGTATTGATGGTGTCCCCTCACGTGCTGTCACGTCACACACGCTGTGGGGGAGTGTGGGGCCCATAATTCCTAATTTCTACTAGGACATCACGTTAACCTGGATTAAACCCTGGCCAGAAACTTAATAGGAGTTTTGTGAAGAAGGAACTATACTGGAAGAACAGTGGTCTTCAAAGAGAATCGGATTGGGTCTGTGCTTTATAGAGATAGATGTAAACCATGCCTACTTATAGTGTTGGTATTTTAAAACTTTCAGATTTCAAACAAGAATATAAATTGGCATTCTGTATTTGGTATTTTTTAACATTCAGGTCTCAAAAGGTGTGTAACATTGCTGTACAATATCTCACTGTGAAACAATAGATTTTATGACCTGTCAAATCTACCACCTTTTCATTATCTTACACACCACCAGGTTCTCGTTTTCCTCCTTACCCAGTTTAAATTCATCAGTTGATTCAACCAAGATGTCTTGCATCCTCTCTTCATTTTCTTGCTTTGCCAAACTTACTTGGTTAAATTACAGCTTTGCTGAAATCCAGTTCTCTGTGCCCCACCTGCACCCATGTAGCTGAATGTATCTGGGGAAAATACACAACCATGATCCTTGGCACTAGCTTGAATTCTTGATCATTCCATTCCAGTGGGTTCCTGATGCTACCCAGCTGTCATGTTATATTTCCCTAGTCTGTCTGCTCTTTCATTCTCCTAGAAGGCTATTGGAGACTTTCTTCGCAAAGCACTGGTGCATCTTCTTCCAACCTGATTCTTAAAGATGGCTTTACACCCTAATTCACTGAAAACAATAGGAGCAACAAAATCATTTCTATCAGCTCCTGCTTGCCATGTATACCCTTGACTGCATTTGGGCCCTTTTGTCTCCATGTCTTGTTCTGTCACTAAACTGCCTGTACTCCTGACTAGAGCCAGCCCTCTACTTGTCCAGCAGATCCCATCCTTTCTTGACTGCATAAGGAAGTTGCTCCAGAAGTTTACTCCTCTTTCTTATGTCATCAAAATTACCTTCTTGTTGGATTAGTACTATCAGAATTATCCATTTGGACAATATTCATTCATTAAGTGTCTGCTATCAGGAAAAACAGACACCGTTGGGGTGCCTGGTTGGCTTGGTCAGTGAAGTGTCTGCCTTCGGCCCAGGTCATGATCCCAGGGTCCTGGGATCGAGTCCCGCATCGGGCTCCCTGCTCAGCGGGAAGCCTGCTTCTCCCTCTCCCTCTGCCGCTCCCCCTGCTTGTACTCTCTCTCTCTCTCTGTCAAATAAATAAATAAAATCTTTAAAAAAAACCAGACACTGTTTAGGCACAGATGGGCACAGTTCTTAGTGCTAAGAATATATCAGTGGAGCTTACATTCTTGTTGAGGAGACAGGAAGCAAAAAAGATACTAAGTTAGTCATTTCATGTGTTTGAAGATAACATGGTATGAAATAAAAAGTAGAGCAGGTAAGAGGGGTGGGGGAGTCTGGATGAGGGGTGCAGATCACAGAGTTTAGTAGCACGGTCAAGGTAGGCATCCATGAAAAGGTGAGGTCTGATCTGAGACTTGAAGGTGGTGAGGCGTTATCTGTGGGCTGTGTGAGGGGACAGAGTGCTGGGAGAGGAGGTGCAGTACATATTCGAGGAAACGCAGGCAAGTGGGTGGGCTGCAGAGGGCCCTGAGAGAGAATACTAACTAGGTGAGGAGGTCAGGAACTTAAGTGGAGTGGATGGGAGCCCCAGATCACATAGAGGCCCTGTTGATCATTGAAAGGCCTTTGTTTTCTATTCTTAGTGAATTGGAAACACTGCAGGATGTATATATTTTTTTTTTCTGCAGTTGATCATGTTAAGAAGGTTTCTGCTGCATGTGTTGAGAACAGACTGTAGTGAGGGGCAGGGAGAGCTGTTCTAGAGTTTTCAAAGTACTCACGTGAGAGATAATGGTGATTTGTTCCGATAATAGTGGAAGAGGTGAGAAGTGATACTGGATATCTTTTGAAAGCGGAGCCAACAGGATTTCCAGAATGAGGTAGGAGACGAGAGAGGAGGACTTAGGGTGAGCCCAGGGCTTTTGACCTGAGCACTTGAGAGGATGGAGGCACTGCCGGCTGAGATGGAGGAAGTGGAAGCCGAGGTGGGCAGGAGACCAAGGGTAGGAGAGATCCATTTGCTTTTGGACGAGTTCAGGTGTCTTTTTTTTTTTTTTTAAGTTTTTATTTAAATTCCAGTTAGCTAATATACAGTGTAATATTCGTTTCAGGAGCCACAGTATAGTGATTCAACACTTCTTTTTTTTTTTTTTTTTAAAGATTTTTATTTATTTATTTGACAGAGAGAGAGATAGCGAGAGCAGGAACACAAGCAGGGGGAGTGGGAGAGGGAGAAGCAGGCTTCCTGCCGAGCAGGGAGCCCGATGTGGGGCTTGATCCCAGGACCCTGGGATCATGACCTGAGCCGAAGGCAGACGCTTAACGACTGAGCCACCCAGGCGCCCTGATTCAACACTTCTATACCTCCCCCTGTGCTCATCATGACAAATCCCGAGTTCCGACGTCTTTTAGGATACACTTTCTAGCTTTAAGTAATGGATCTAGCCCTTCCATGTTTCTGCATAGGAAGAGCTTTATGGCACCTGGGGAGGTTGAGGCATTCGGCAGTGAGAGTCTGAAGTAGAACTGCATCTCTGGTAAAAGCCAGGTAATGGCATATGTTACCAATATCAAACAAGAGCACCCCAAGTTTTCAGTCTGGATGACAGGAAAGTTAGGAAAGCCAGGAGAAGGAACAGAATCAGGAGGAAAGATAGTAGGTTTTAGGAACCAGTAATTCAACCAGGTAGATACATCCACTGTATAGTTAATCACGGTTATCACAAAATACAGATCCAAGATGGAAGGAAGTTCAGATTTTTATATTGGTCAACCAAGAGATGATGATGGCTGAAACCATGAACCTTGTTAGAAAAGAGAAGAAAACTAAGCAGAGATCCTAGGTGAATGATCTTTTTTGGTGCAAGGAGTCCATGAACTAGTCCAATGTGGCTAATGCCTAGGTCCTATAGAGACTTAGAGATGGTAGTTGATAGTTGCTAATGATGGAATAGGACAGAACAGGCAGACACTGAGAAAACACAGTTGACTTTGTCAGCTGCAAGGAAATTGTTTCTTCCAAAGAGCAGTGTCAGTAAACAACCCTACCCTACTTTGTCTTGTTGTCCAATACCATGTATCCTTAAAGACCAGCTCAGGTATACACCTGATAATAGCTAACATCTATTGAAAACTAATTATGTATCATACGCTATGCTGAGTCTTGTACTGATTTATTATTAATTCCCACACCAATTTTATGATGGAGGTGCTTGTTTCCCCTTTAATACTTGAAGACTGGAGAGATTAATTAACTTGTCCAAGGTTACATGGTAGGAAAAGAAGTTGAATCCAGGAATACTGGTGTTAGAGTCCACACTCTCAGCCACTACAGGATGCTGCTTTTCTTTGAAGTCTTCTGAGATGTTCCCTGACATAATTTATCCCTCTTGACCAGCTGGTTCTACGGGCTGTGATTACTAGGAGTTTAGGTGGTATATACGGTCAAGAGGCCTATACCCTATATAATCTAAGTAAGGGATAAGGATACCTTCTTAAATGATACATAATAATATAAGATAGTGAAAATGAGGGGTACAATAATAAGTAATGTGAATATGGAGAGAGGAATATTTGGTTTAGGACCAGGTTGATAGGAAAGGCTTCATGGGAAGAGTAGGATTGGATCTGGGCCTTAAAGAATAGGTGTGGTTTTGAGTGTAGGTGATTACATGCAGGTAGGGGTGAAATCAGTGGACACCATTCCAGACAGTAAGCAGCTAGGGCAAAGGTGCCCCAGCAGCTGGGGCAAAAGCTAGGGCAGAGCAAGATGTATTTGGGGAAACTTAAGTCATCCAGTTTGGTTGGTTAATAGACCATGTGGTCAGAATGGGTGTTGGATTGGAAAAGAAGACTGAGGTCAGGTTGTGAACACCCTGAGTGGAGGTCCACGGAAAGCTGTGAGGTTATAGTGGTTTCACCTAGAACAGAGCTCTATCGTTCTTGACTATTTACTTTGTGGCTTAAATATAAGTATATTCAAAGAGACATTTTATGTTATTTCTAGAATGCCAGTTAATGAAAACAGAACGACCAAAGCCAAACACATTTATTATCAGATGTCTCCAGTGGACCACTGTTATAGAGAGAACATTTCATGTAGATACTCCAGAGGAAAGGTAAGAAATTTGTTTTTCCTATTTCGTGAAAAAGCGACAATCGGTATAAAGATATATGTGTATCTGACTTCACCATTTGTAAATATACGTGAACATATTTGTAAAATCCTATAGTCCCTTAATAATTGTTTCTGGTATAATAGATCAATAAGAGAGGCTTGGAACATATTAAATCAAAACCTCTAGAACTGCTGTAAGATAGTCTTCTTAACAAAAACCAGGACATTTAAAAATTGAAATATAAATTGGGACATTTTTATAACTAAACTACCTTTAAAAATGGTTGAATTGATTGTGTTCATATTTGGAATCTTAAGGTTAGTAATAGCAAAAGGTTTCAAGTAGCATTGCCTTTATGCAGGGGGCTGCCTGGAGTATTAGGCTGGGAAGGATTCTGAGATTGGGGCTAAGCTCCATGAGAAAAACAGTACCAGGATTGATTGCCATCGACTGTCCTCATTGCTCTAGAGGGGAGTGGCAACTTCATTGGGCCATTTTGTCATCCTCCTGATCTATGCATTCCTACAACCCCTGCCCCAACCCCCCCACCCCCGGTTCTGTTTTAGTACCCTCTGATCTGGTGGTAACTGAGTTAAGTCCAACAACCACAACCACAAAACCATTTTCCTGCACAGATGTTATCATGGTTGATCCACATCAGCAACTTTGTGAAGTTAAATGTTACTAGCCTATGTTCCAAATGAATGAAGCAGGTCTTAGAGGAGACATGTCTAAGATTTAAAACAAAAATAACCTCCCATAAGACCTAGTAAATAGTAAAGTATTATTTTAATAATGCTTTTTGATCAGTAAACAGTAAATGGTAATGTGTGATTACTTTAGAAAGGAAAGAAAAGTAGAAAAGAACTAGAAAACACTCCTAATTTTATAACCAGAGTTAAGGACAGATCTTATTTTCTTTTATACACTCCCAGTCTTATTCTCTGCAGATGTATTTAGGTCTTGAACATATATACAATTCCGTATGTCTTTTTCTCCCTGTCCACTCCTGTCTTCCTGGGCATTTCTATCTGCTAAGTCCTCAGTTTGCATATAGTTCCACCCATAACCATGACTGGGCTAATTCCTATTCATCTGTCAGATCTGAGCTTCCAATACCACATTTCCCACAAAACCTTCTCTGACTCTTGTAGACGAGGTAGGTGCCGCTGCTGTAGACTGCATATCTCCCTGCACCTTTTATATCAAGTATATCAGCACTGTAATCTTTGTTTGCCTTTCTCGCTAGACCGTGAGATTCTTGACTAGCAAGGATCGTAGGTTCCTTGCTCAATATTCTATCTTTACAGCATAGTCCAGGCTCCAGCGTAGTATTTGTTGACTGGCTGAATGAATGGAACTTTTCCCATGTCACTGTATAGTCTTTGAAATATTATTCTTAGTGGATTTACATTGAAGCATGATTAATTTTGCCATTTATGTTTGCAAAGCTGGATTTACGCCATATCTTAAGACTTTAAAATAGTTCCTGCTCTTATATATCACACCACTTTTCTGAACAGTTTTTTTTTTTAATTTTATTCATTTATTTGACAGAGACAGCGAGAGGGGGAACACAAGTAGGGGGAGTGGGAGAGGGAGAAGCAGGCTTCCCGCGGTGCAGGGAGCCCAACGTGGGGCTCCATCCCAGGACCCTGGGATCCTGACCTGAGCTGAAGGCAGACGTTTAATGACTGAGCCACCCAGGCGCCCCTGAACAATCAGTTTTTATTTGCATTTATAACTAGGAGAAAGCAGTTTTAGTAAAAATGAAAAAACAGCATCTTTATATTTACCATGGGGTGTGTTTTTCTACATTCATCTAGAATCTGCTGCTTGGAGATTTTATATGACTTTAATGTTAATGAAGACTTAGAAAAATGTAGTGAGAACTGGAAAAGCTGTGTATTTTCTGTGTTCTGTCTGCCAGTCTAAAATCCGTTCTTTTTGTAAATGTAATATATATCTCTACTTTCACTAAAAAAAAAATCTTCTATTTGTTTTATTGGATGATAGAAGTTTGGAATCTACTTTTTCCAAAGGATGAGACCATTGTATCAGCTCCGTTCTTCTTTTCTTTTCATTGAATAATCTATTCTGTCCTCTCTGATTATGGATGGCACATATACATAAATATTTGTATTTTTAGGTTTTTTTTTTCTTTTTTTTTCCTTTTGACTTCTCCATCATTCTAGCACTGAGACCACATGGTTTTAATTAGAGAAGACTTATAAAGCTCTTAACTTCTAAGGGAGAGAAAAGGCCTTAACTAGAAGTAAGAAAATTAAGAAAGGAAAAAATTTCAGGTAAAAGCAAACATGCAGTAAAGCAAAACTTCAGTTACTGCTGTTTTTTTTTTTTTTTTTTCCAAAATGTTCTTAGCTTTTGCAGGCATAGCGTCTGCAGATAATAGTAACTTTGTCTCTTCCTTTCAGGTAGGATGGTCTATTATTTTTTTGTTTTTAAATAATATGTAATGATTTTCATGATAGCGTACACACTTTTTTCTCTGGTTTTAATGAATGCATTTCAAATTATTCACTGTCACCTATGAAATATGATTTTTCATGTCTAGTTTATTTTGTTATACTGGAACATCCACTTTATAGACCCAGATTATTTTCCTTTCTTAGAGCTAATCATTTTCATTATCACCACGATGACACCCTGCTGCACTCACATACCCATATTCATGTGCATGCTTATACCCCCTTATGTTACAACTACGGTGAACTACTTATAGTTTCCCAAGTCCTAATTCTGTAGTGACTCTCACATCGCTTGTGGCTCTTTCTGGCTCTTTTGCCCCCATGCCAGAAATAGCTTCCCTTGCTTGTTTCTTCCTGTACCAGTTCATCTTGTACTTCCGCATTTATAACTCATTCCTCTCCTTTGGTCCCCACTCCAAACTTAGCATTGTTTTTCTTAGAACACCACTGTTCTCAGTGCAAACTTGTTATCATTTTACCTATAACACTTCGTTATACGTATTTACAATATCAGGGTTTCCCTTATTATTACTGTAAATTCATATTACAGTATGGCTTATTGAGCTTTAATAGCATACTAAATATATTTAGACATTTTATATTAGACATCTTAATGTTTATTTTTAAATAAATGATCAGCTTAAGAAAATTGATTCATTTTCATATAAGTAGTATATATACTTTAAAAAGAAAAATTTACTTGCTTCCTGGGGGTCTCCATTCTGTTTTCCAAGTTGAGTACATTTTCCAACATTACTTAGGAATTAGAAGATTGCATGAATTCTTTGATTAGTGAGATATTTGGGCCCAATACTTTTTTGCAGAGCATACATATGTATTTTAATTGTGGTGAATGAGGTAATTTAGGTCAATAATCCACCTAAGAACTCTCCAAAAAGATGGACAAAGTGTTTAAAAAAACAAAAACAAAAACACAAAAACAAAAAAAGACATACACGAGGCAATTTGGCTGTGAAGAATTATGGGACCAAAACTTTTTGGAAGGGTGAAACCCAGAGAGAAGAGCTCACTATTTTACCAGGGGTGCCTGCCAATTCTAGAAGTGTCTGAGATGTTGACATTTGGAGTAACTGTCAGACCTAGGAATCATGTTCTGGAATCCAGGGCCTACCAAAGAGAGGTCATGGTACATCAATACATTTTAGGTTGGCACTAGAAGAAAAGATAAACTCAGATTTAGACTTACCTTTTAAGGATTGAAGTCTAGCTTTAAATTATTTCAGGTCTTAAATTTGGTTAATGTGATCCACTTTTGCTAGTCTCCCTGGAACCTGTTAAAAGCAAATATAAATAATCTCAAACTATTTACATTTTAATGTACATTGTTTGATATGGATTAAAAAATAAACAAGTACACAAAGATTCAAAGATTCAGAAACCACAGAGACAAAACAGACAACTGAATCAGATTCATAGGCTCTCTAGATAATGGAGTTATCAGACAGAATGTAAAAGAACTCTGTGTGAGTATAATCAAGGAAAATACAGTTAAGTCTAGGCAATTCATCAGAGCTAGAAATTATGAAAAAGAATAAAATGGGAATTCTAAAATTGAAAAACAAGATACTTAAAATCATGAGAGCTGGTGGATGGTTTTAACAGTAAATTAGGCCTAACATTGGGGAAAATTAGGAATTTAAACATAGGTTATAACAGAATATGCAGAATGAAACATGGAGATAAGGATAGAAAGTAAAAATAAATAAGAAGGCAATGTAAGATGAAAAGAATGTAGTAAGAAGGTCTTACATATACATAATTAGAGTCTCAAAATGGAAGAGTGAAAGAATGGGTCAGAAAGTATTTGTAGTGATAATGGCTGAAAAATTTCTAAAATCGTTAAAGATACCAAACCACATATTCAAGAAGTCCTGTAAATCCCATGCAGGAAAAATACAAAGAAAATCCACTTAGTCTCATTAGACTTTTGAAAACAAAGACAATGGGAAAATCCTCAAAGCAGATAGAGAAAAAAGATAGGTTGCCTTTAAAGGAGCATCAATTAGACCAAAAGATGATATCAATAGAAATAATTGACATGGAATATATGGGATGGAATGATAATTAGAGATAATGGAATGATATTCTCAAAGTGCTGAAAGAAAATACATGCTAATGAGCAAAAATACTTTCCAAGAGTGAAAGTAAGATGAAAATATTTCAGTCAAATATTTCAATAACTTCAGTTCAGAATTGATAGAATTTCTCACCAGCAGACTTGCAGAAAAGGAGATAGTAACAGCATTCTTCAGACAGGGAGAAGAGATGTAGGAAGGAATGAAAAACAAAATGGTAAATAAGTTGATAAAACCAAAGGAATATTGATCTTATGAATAAAAATAACATTTTGTGGTTTAATTATGTGAAGAATTAAAAATCTAAAGTAATAATATATAAATTGAGGTTGAGGGAAAAATGGAAGTTAATGTCTTATGACATCACTGCATTTTCTTAGAAGACTTCAAAGTATGGACATATAAGACTTTGCTAAATTGAGGATGAATGTTATGACTTCAAGGATAATTGCTAAAAAGAAAGCAAGCACATGATGACTACAATGCTGATATAAGGAGAAATAGAATCATAAAAAATTAATCCAGAGTACATTATGTAGGTTGACTGTGTGAAGTTAATGCTATATATAAAAATATGCAAAAAAAAAACAACAAAAAAAAACGCTGAGAAGCCAACAGTAAAAATGAAATGGAATTCTGAAAATTTAAAATAGTGAAACAAAAACAGGCAGGAAAAAAGAAAGAAGAGGAGAGAAATAAAAGAAAGTAAAATAGTAGACTTATGTGCAACCATATAAATAATTGCATTAAATATTAATGGGTTAAACACTGCAGTTAAGGCAGAGAGTTTCAGAATTAAAAATAGGAGGCCCTCTTATGTGCTGTCTATAAGAAATGCACTTTAAGTATAAAGACATAGCTAACTTGAAAATAAATGGATTAGTAAAAATATATCATGCAAATAGTAACCACAGGAAGAGATTTGCTATATCAGATTTCAAAATAAAATAATATTCTAGAGAGTTCCAGGACACTTTATAATAATAGTGTTATTTGATATGGATGCTGTAACAATCATGAATATGTATGCATGCATAACAGAATTAAACAGAGTAAAATAGACAATCCCACAACTATATTTGTAGATTTTTAAATTCTTTCCAGCAAGTGATAGAGCAGCTAGACAAAAAAATCAGCAAAGTCATAGGATAATACTGTCAACCACCTTGCTGTAGTTGATATTTATGGAATACTACACCCAAAAGTGAGAGAAAACACATTGTTTTCAAATGCACATGGTACATTCACCAAGATAGCTCATATTCTGGATCATAAGCAATTCTTAATATATTTAGCATGATTGAATTATGTAAAATATGGTTTCTGGCTTCAGTAGAATTGCTTAGAAATCAATAAGAATAAGAACCTGAAAAACTCCCAACTATTTGGAAATTAAACAGCATACCTCTTAAAAATCATTGGGTCAAAAACAAAATTTGCAGGAGCCATTAGAAAATCATTTTTATTGAAGGATAATGAAAATAAAGCATATAAAAATTTGTGAATGCTTAGATGGAAATTTATAACAATAAGTGCCTATACTTGGAAAGAAGAAAGTTAAGTCAATAACCTAAGCTTTCTTTTTAAGAAACTAGAAAAATAAAGTAAACCCAAAGCAAACATCAAGTGGGAACATTCGAGCTAAAAATCAGTGAAATAGAAAACAAAAATAGTAATCAATAAACCAAAGCTAATTCTTTGAAAAAAACTAAAAGAATGGAAAACGTCTTAGAAGATTGTTAAAGAAAAAAAAGACAGGGAAGACACAAATTACAAATATATCAACCCAAGAAAACATTAGAAAACTTGAACAGCCAATGTCAATGAACAGAATTGAGTTAATAATTTAAAAACCTTTCCTCAAAGAGAACTCCCAAGTCCAGATGGCCTCACTGATGAGTTCTGTCAAATATTTAAAGAAATATTACCAGTCCTACACAGTCTTATTTCAGAAAATAATGGAGAAGAGAACACTTTCCAACTTACTTTATAAAGGCACTCCTGTTTCAAAAACCAGGCAAAACTATCATAAGAAGATAGAACTATAGTCTAATATACTTGTGACCATCAGTGCAAAATTTCTTAACACAATTTTGACAAATTCAAAAATGTGGAAAAAGAATAATACATCATTATCCATTCATCTGTCGATGGACATCTTGGCTCTTTCCACAGTTTGGCTTTTGTGGACATTGCTGCTATAAACATCGGGGTGCACGTACCCCTTCGGATCCCTACATTTGTATCTTTGGGGTAAAGATGTGGTATATATATACAATGGAATATTATGCAGCCATCAAAAGGAATGAGATCTTGCCATTTGCAAGGACGTGGTTGGAACTAGAGGGTGTTATGATGAGCAAAATAAGTCAATCAGAGAAAGACATGTATCATATGACCTCACTGATATGAGGAATTCTTAATCTCAGGAAACAAACTGAGGGTTGCTGGAGTGGTGGGGGGTGGGAGGGATGGGGTGGCTGGGTGATAGACATTGGGGAGTGTATGTGCTATGGTGAGTGCTGTGAATTGTGCAAGACTGTTGAATCACAGATCTGTAACTCTGAAACAAATAATACAATATATGTTAAAAAAAAAAAAGATAGGAGGGGAAGAATGAAGGGGGGAATCAGAGGCGGAGACAAACCATGAGAGATGATGGACTCTGAAAAACAAACTGAGGGTTCTAGAGGGGAGGGTGGTGGGAGGATGGTTTAGCCTGGTGATAGGTATTAAAGAGAGCATGTTCTGCATGGAGCACTGGCTGTTATACACAAACAATGAATCATGGAACACTACATCAAAAACTAATGATGTAATGTATGGTGATTAACATAACAATAAAAAATTTTTAAAAACTAAAAAAAGAAAAATACATCATGACCAAATGGAGTATATCCAAGAGTTCAGTTGCATTATCATCTGAAATCATTAAACTAAATTCACTATATTCAGAGGATAAAGTAGAAAAACTACATGGTCATCTCAACAGATGCAGAAAAAGCATCTGCCAAAATTCAAAACCCTTTCTAACTAAAACACTCAGCTGACAAGGAATAGAAGGGAACTTACTCAACTTCTATCTATAAAAACCCTACAGCTTATGTGATAATTAAAGGTAAAAGCTTCAGTGCTTTCTCTCTAAGATCTAGAACAGAGTAAGAATATCTTCTCTCACCACTATTATTTAACATTGTACTAATGGTCTGCTGTAGGGCATTATAAGGCAAGAAAAATAAGTAAAAGGCAAATAGATTGGAAAAGAAGAAGCAAAATTGCTCTTATTTGTAGACATGTTTGCATGTGTAGAAAATCCAGAAAAATAAAAGGTATTAGAACTGATATGTCAAAAGCAGGAAAAAACATGCAATGGAAAAAAGACAGTCTCTTCAATAAATGGTGCTGGGAAAATTGGACAGCCACATGCAGAAGAATGAAACTCGACCATTCTCTAACACCATTCACAAAGATAAACTCAAAGTGGATGAAAGACCTCAATGTGAGACAGGAATCCATCAAAATCCTAGAGGAGAACATAGGCAGTAACCTCTTTGACATAGGCCACAGCAACTTCTTTCAAGATACATCTCCAAAAGCTAGTGAAACAAAACCAAAAATGAACTTTTGGGACTTCATCAAGATAAAAAGCTTCTGCACAGCAAAGGAAACAGTCACCAAAACAAAGAGGCAACCCACAGAATGGGAGAAGATATTTGCAAATGACACTACAGATAAAGGGCTAGTATCCAAAATCTATAAAGAACTTCTCAAACTCAACACCCAAAAAACAAATAATCAAGTCAAAAAGTGGGCAGAAGAGTTGAACAGACACTTCTCTGAAGAAGACATACAAATGGCTAACAGACACATGAAAATATGTTCATCATCATTAGCCATCAGGGAAATCCAAATCAAAACCACACTGAGATACCATCTTACACCAGTTAGGATGGCAAAAATGGACAGGGAAAGAAACAACAAATGTTGGAGAGGTTGTGGAGAAAGGGGAACCCTCTTACAGTGGTGGTGGGAATGCAAGTTGGTACAGCCACTTTGGAAAACAGTGTGGAGGTTCCTCAAAAATTTAAAAATAGAGCTACTCTATGACCCAGCAATTGCACTCCTGGGTATTTACCCCAAAGACACGGATGTAGTGAAAAGAAGGGCCATATGCACCCCAATGTTCAGAGCAGCAATGTCCGCAATAGCCAAACTGTGGAAAGAGCCGAGATGCCCTTCAACAGATGAATGGATAAAGAAGATGTGGTCCATATATACAATGGAATATGACTCAACCATCAGAAAAGATGAATACCCAACTTTTACATCAACATGGATAGGACTGGAGGAGATTATGCTAAGTGAAATAAGTCAACCAGAGAAAGTCAATTATCATATGGTTTCACTTATTTGTGGAACATAAGGAATAACATGGAGGACACTAGGAGAAGGAAGGGAAAAATGGGGGGGGGGAATTGGAGGGAGAGATGAACCATGAGAGACTATGGACCTGAGAAACAAACAGGGTTTTAGAGGGGAAGGGGGTGGGGATTGGTTAGCCCGGTGATGGGTATTAAGGAGGGCATGTACTGCATGGAGCACTGGGTGTTATACAAAAACAGTGGATCGTGGATCACTACATCAAAAACTAATGATGTATTGTATGGTGACTAACATAACATAATAAAATTAAAAACTACAAAAAAAGAACTGATATGTCAAGTTAATAAGGCTTCAAGGTACAAGGTCGACATACAAAACCAACTTTATTTGTAAGTACTACCAAGAAAAATTAGAAAACTTAAAAAAAATTTAAAAAGCCTCCACAATAGCATAAAAAATAGTTGGGAATAGGTAACTCAGCAAAGGATCTCTAAAAAGTGAAGAATGTTGCCAAAGAAAGAAACATCCTAAGAAAACAATCAACTGATTTTGTTCAAGGGAGATGGTAGAGTAGGAAGATCCTGAGATCACTTCCTCTCATGGACACACCATTGCTGCAACTATATATAGTATAACTCACTTTGAGAAAAGCCTGAAGACTACTGAACAGCTCTTCCATATTTTAAAAACCACATTAAGAAGCGTAAGAGGTATAGAGACAAACTTGGGAACCAAACCCTAGACACATTGACCCACAAGCAGGAGGGCTATCACAGGTGCAGACGTCTTCTCTGAGGACCTCTATTGGGCACTCCAGCCCTGGGGATTTGCACTGGGAAGGCAAGCCTCCATAGCCTCCGGCTTTGAAAATCAGTGGGGCTTAATTCAAGAGCTTTGAAAATTGGTGGGTCTTAACTCCAGGAAAGGTGGAGAGCTATATATAACTGACCAGGCTTATCTTAAAGGGTCTCTGCACAGTATCACTCACTTTGAGACCCAGTACAGAGGCAGTAGTTTGAAAGCTTCTGGGCTATATGTGAAAGAGATTTATTGACCCATTGTAGGGTTGTGTTGGAGGATCAAGAATCTGTAGGAACTTTCTCCGATAATGGAAGAGTTGGCAGGTGCCATTTTTCTTGACCTCTTTCAGCATAGTTGGCCCAGTGCTGGCAGGCACCAGTTCTGACACTCTCCTTCTCCCTTGCTAGCACTGCAGACACCTGTTCTGTGGACCTGTGCTGGCAGATGCCCCTCCAAAGGGCAAGTAGGGAGTAGGGAGTAGCATGATATAAACTAAGTGATGAAAGGAAGAAAACTACAACCAAGAATACTCTACCCAGCAAGGTTGTCATTCACAGTAGAGGGAAAGAGAAAAGAGTTTCCCAGACAAATAAAAGTAAAGTTCATCACAACTTAACCAGCCTTATAAGAAATGTTAAAGGGACTCTTTTAAGAAGAAAAGAAAGGCCATAATGAGAACTAAGAAAATTATTAAAGAAAAATTTCACTGGTAAAAGCAAACATATGGTAGAGGTAGTAGATCAAACACTTATAAAACTAGTATGAAGATTAAGAGATTAAAGTAATAAAATCAATTATATCTACAATAATTAATTAGTGAATATACAAAATAAAGATGTAAAATGTGAAGTCAAATACATAAAATGTGGAGAGCAGTAATAAAAATATGGTGCTTTCAGAATGTGTTAAAGTTAATTGAACATTAACTTTAATAGACTGCTATATACATAGGGTGTTATATGTGAACCTTATATGAACCACAAACCGAAAATCTTTAATAGATACAAAACCTAAAGAGAAAAGAATCCAAGCTTAGCACTCAAGAAAATCATAAAATCATAAGGAAGGAGAGTAAGAAAAGAAGAAAGGAACCAAGAAAAACTACAAAACAACCAGAAAACGGTTACATGCCAGTTGTCATATGCCAACAAATGGCAATAAGTACATCCCTATCAATAATTACTTCTAATGTAAACAGACTTAAAGTTCCAATCAAAAGATAAAGGGTGACTGAATGAGGAAAAAAACAAAATAAGACCCAACTATATGCTGTCTACAAGAGACTTACTTCAGACCTTAAGACACATACAGACTGAAAGTGAAGGGCTGGAAAAACATATACTGTGCAAATGGAAGTGGAAAAAAAAAAAAAAGCTGGAGTAACAGTACTCATATCAGACAAAATAGACTTTCAAGCAAAGACTGTAACAAGAGACCTACCTAGATGGGCATAATATAATGATGAAGGGATCAAGCCAACGAGAGCATATAATGGTTATAAATTTTTATGCACCCAACCTAGGAGCACCTAAATATATAAAGCAAATTAACAGACATAAAAGGAGAAATTAACATAATAGGAGGGGATTTTGGCACCTCATTTACATCAATGGAGAAATTATCCAGAAAAAATATTAATAAAGAAGGAAACAGTGGCTTGAATGACACATTAGACCAGACAGACCTTACAGATACATACAAAACATTCCATCTAAAAACAACAGAATACACATTATTTTCAAGTACTCATGGAACATTCTCCAGGACAGATTACATAGTAAGCCACAAAACAAGTTTAAGAAGATAAGTTTAATAAGTTTGAAAAGATTGAAATCATATCAACCATCTTTCCCAGCCACAACAATATGAAGCTAGAAATCAGTTACAAGAAAAAACCGAAAAAACCCCCACAAACATGGTGTTTTAACAATATGCTACTAAACAACCAATGGGCCAATGAAGAAAACAGAGAGAAAATTAAAAAAAAAATAGATGCAGACAAATGAAAATGGAAATACAACAGTTCAAAATCTTCGCTACCCAGCAAAGGCAGTTATGAGAGGCAAATTTCCAATGATACAGGCCTACCAAAAAACAACTAAAACAAGGAAAATCTCAAACAATCTAACCTTACTCCTAAGGATCTAGAAAAAGAAGAACAAACACAGCCCAAGGTTAGTAGAGGGAAGGAAGTAATCACACCAGAGTGGAAATAAATAAAACGGAGACTTAAAAGAATAATACAAAAGATCAGTGAAACTAAGAACTAGTTTGTTGAAAAACAAAACAAATTTGATAAACCTTTAGCCAGACTCTTAACGAACAAAAAAACGACAGGACTCAAAATCAGAAATGAAACAAAAATTATAGCTGACACCAAAAATTATAGCTGACAGAAATACAAAGGGGATGACTACTCTGAAAAATTATATGCCAACAAATTAGGCAACCTAGAAGAAATGGATAAATTCCTAGAAACTAGAATCTTCCAAGACTGAAAGAGGAGGAAATAGAAAATCTAAACAGACATCAGTAATAGAATCGAATCAGTAATCAAATAACTCCCAGTAAGTAAAAAAGTCCATGACCAGATGGCTTCAAAGGTAAATTCTACCAAACATTTAAAGAAGACTTAATAACAATTCTTCTCAAACTATTCTAGAAAATTAAAGAGCAAGGATTGCTTCTAAATTCATTCTGTGAGGCCAGCATTACTGTGATTCCAAAACCAGACAAATGTACTATAAAAAGAAAATTATAGGCCAGTATCTGATGAACACAGATGCAAAATTGGCACAAAACATTAACAAACCAGATTCAAAGTACATTAAAAGGATCATTCCCCATGATCAAATAGGATTTATTCCATGGGTGCAAGGATGGTTTCATATCCACAAAACAGTCAGTGAGTGTAATACAGCACATTAACAAAATGCAGGATGAAAATCATATGATCATCTCCATAGGTGCAGAAAAAGCATTTGACAAAATACAACATCCATTCACTTTCAAGAAAATGGCTATAGAGGTATAGAGAATGTACCTCAATATAATAAAGTCCATAAACCCACAGCTAACATACTTAATGGTGAAAATTTCCAAGCTTTTCCTCTAAGATCAGGAGCAAGACAAGGATGTCCACTCTCACCCCTTTTAATCAACACAATACTGGAAGTGTTAGCCCCAGCAGTCAGACAAGAAAAAGAAATAAAAGGCATCCAAACTGGCAAGGAGGAAGTAAAACTGTCACTTTTTGTAGGTGACTGATACTAAATATAGAAAAGCCTAAAACTTGGGGCACCTGGGTGGCTCAGTTATTGAGCATCTGCCTCCAGCTCAGGTTACAATCTCAGGGTCCTGGGATCAAGCCCCGCTTCAGGCTCCCTGCTCAGCGGGAAGCCTGCTTCTCCCTCTCCCTCTCCCCCTGCTTGTGTTCCCTCTCTCACTGTGTCTCTACTGTCAAATAAATAAAAATTAAAAAAAAAACACCCTAAAACTTGACCAAGAAAACTATTAGAACTAATAAATGAATTCAGTAAAGTTGCAGGATAAAAAAGTTACATGTAGAAATTTGTTGCATTTCAATGCACTTACAAGGAACTATCAGAAAGAGAAATTAAGAAAACAGTCCCATTTGCAATTGGTTCAAAAAGAATAAATTTAACCTAGGAGGTGGAAACCTGCACTCTGAAAACTGTAAGACACTGAGGAAAGAAGTGGAAGGTGATACAAATAAGTGGAAAGACATACCATGTTCACAGGTTAGAAGAATTAATATGGTTAAAATGTTCATACTGCCTGAAGCAATCTACAGATTCATTGCAAACCCTATCAAAATATCAATAATTTTTTCATAGAACTAAAATTTATATGGAACCACTGAAGACCCTGAGTAGCAAAAGCAACCTTGAGAAAGAACAAAGCTGGTAGTATCACAATCCCAGATTTCAAGATACAGTACAAAGCTATGGGAATCAAAACAGTGTGGTGCTGGCACAAAAACAGTAGACACACAGATCAGTGGGAACACAGTGGACAGCCCAGAAATAAACCCACACTTATTTTGTCATTTCATCTATAACAGAGTATGCTAGAATATACAATAGGGAAAGACAGTTTTTCAGTAAATTGTGTTGGGAAAACTGAACAGCCAATGCAAAAGAATGAAACTGGACCACCTTTTTTTTTTTTACATCATATACAAAAATAAACTCAAACTGGAATAAATACCAAAATATAAGACCTGAAATGATAAAACCCCTAAAAGAATACATAAGTGGTAACCTTTGGACAATGGTTTCAGCAGCATTTTTTGGATCTGTCTTCTAAGGCAAGGGCAACAAAAGCAAAAATAAGCAATTGAAACTGCATCAAACTAAAATGCCTTTACAAAGGAAATAATCAACAAAACAAAAAGGCAACCTACTGAATGAGAGAAGATATTTGCAAATGACATATCTGATAAAGAGTTAATACCCAAGATATACAAAGAACTCTTATAACTCAAACCAAAAACTCCCAAATAATCTGGTTAAAAAATGAGCTGAGGGCTTGAATAGACATTTTTCCAAAGAAGACTTAACAGAAAGTAAGTTGGTCACAGGGATGTAAAATACAGCATAGCACATATAGTCAATAATATTGTAATAACTTTGTAGATGACAGAAGGTAATTACATTTATGTGGTGAGCATTTCATAGTGCATGTAAGTGTTGAATAACTATGTTGTACACCTGAAATTAATGTAATACTGTATGTCAACTATACTTCAATGAAAAAAAAATAATTTTTAAAAAATAAAATACTTCTGAATAAATTTAAAATATGCAAGACATTTTCACAGAAAGTCACAAAAGATTGCACTGGGAGATTAAAGACATAATAAATGAAGGCTATACTATCTTTATGGAGTGAAAAATTTAAGTTTTTCAGATAGTAATCTACCCCAAATTGATCCATAGATTTAATACAATTCCACTCAAAATTCTAACAGATTTTAACACACGCTGATTCAAAAATTTATATGGAAATGAATGATTCTTGATCTGGTAATACAAATTTCACCCAGTGCTCCTGAGACTTACTATTACATTTTTTTTTTTTTAACTGATCTGTGATTTGGGAACAGTGAAAGGCCTTGGCTTTGAAAACCTTTTCTTGGAACTTCTGTTGGACCACAGTAAAGATCTTGACTATGTCAATGATGAATTTAACAATGGCTAGACAAAAAAGTATTTCAAGGGGCAGCAAGCTTTGGGGGGTCAATTTACTTTATACGTAAGATGTGGATAGGTAATAAAATTTAACTGTACTTTTAAAGGGTTTTAACTGAATTTTCATATAATCCTTTCCTTCTTTTTTCTTCTACTCTTAAATAAATGCTCCTACAATTGTAAGATCTGTAATGTTAAATGCTTTTAGGATTAGTTTCACCTTTGAGTAAGAGTGGGAGGTTATATTTACATATGTGTGTGTATATTATCCTGGAATAGACTTTAGTTGTGTTGATGTCATATTTTATGAAAGGGAAATAATTGAATCATTTACCATCTTTATTAATGGGAAACTGTACTTGTTTTTATAGGGAAGAGTGGACAGAAGCTATTCAGGCTGTAGCAGACAGACTTCAGAGACAAGAAGAGGAGAGAATGAATTGTAGTCCAACTTCACAAATTGATAATATAGGGGAGGAGGAGATGGATGCTTCCACAACCCATCATAAAAGAAAGGTAGAGAATAGTAATTTATTCCCTACTCAGCACAGTGTATGTGTGTGGAAGAAATATGCTAAAAATTGCCATTTGCAAGAAGTGTTGGCTGATGATCTTACGTTATTCAAATATATAGGTGTGGATGGTGTTTATCCTGGTAAATCTGAAATACCTGTCACTGTTTAAGACCAAGTAATTTAAACGTCACCTCATTTTCATGGTTCGGCCTTAACACTGACAGCCGATAGGGCTTCGGGGGTACTTGTTAACTGAAGTGCCATTGTGCTGATTTATAATTTGCATTTTTTTCTTATTGTTTTTAATACAATTTTAGAACTTGGGAATAATGTTTTCCCTAATGATTTGGTCATTTTCCATTTGGTATTTTGTATGCTCAAAGCAGAAGCAGAAATGGTTCTGGTGTGCTTCCTACCTGATGCCCCAGCCTCACTAATATCAGCAGGAAAGTGAATAGTCTGGGAAATAATAGCTTTTTAGTTTAATGGCTTGCTCCTGAGCCAGTGAGGGAAAAGTGTTTTCCTTCCCTGAGTGCTCCAGATTAATAAATGCCAATTTACATATTGATGGAATTACAAATTATGTTTTCATTGCTATAGAAAATTAAAAAGCTGGGTGCCTGGGTGGCTTAGTCACTTAAGTGTCCGACTCTTGATTTTGGCTCAGGTCATGATCTCAGGGTCCTGGGATCGAGCCCCTCATTGGGCTCTGTGCTCAGCAGGGAGTCTGCTTTAGATTCTCTCACTCCCTCTCCCCCTGCTTGTTCTCTCAAATAAGTAAATAAATCTTCTTTAAAAAAAAGAAAATTAAAAAACAACTTCCTTGTATGAAAATGGTATTTTAAGATTAAAGATCTAAGTGTTCAAAGTAAATGAACATGCCATTTATTATGTTAGAATGTATTTGTTATAATGAATTATAAATTTAATCTTCATGTAGGGAAACACTAGTTTTTAATGTAATTACCCATGTAATTTGGTCTTAGCATAATGATTAAGAACTCTATGGAGTTAGACTGCTTGAGTTCAAATCCTCCTTTTTCCAAGTGCTAAACACATGAACTTGATGAAGTTATACCATCACAACCTAGAGTTTGTTAATTACTCTCTCCTCATCTGAAATCTCTTCTAATTATAATAATATTCTTTGTTTGATCTTGGTCAAATGTCTGAGAACTCTTTGTGTCTTCATTAAAGACTTATCCTCTATTTGTTAGTTGAAATGAATCCCTCTTTTAAGTCAACTTAACACCCCCTTGTTCTTCAGTCATTGCAAAAAGCTAAAACAAAGAAATAGTCTAGCTTTACTCACCTACTCAGAGATAAGGAAGCTTCTTTTGGATGTCTATGAGCACATGTACACAATGAATGTCAAATGTGACTATGCTCATAAATTTAAAATCAGGTCCCAATGAACCTTGTCCTTTCAATTCGACACTACCCCATTCAGTAACAGGCTATGCCAGCTATACTCTTTTTAATTGAAATTCCTAGAACTCTGCTTAATAACAGAGTAAGAAGCTGCTGTTGAGGCAGTTACAGGTTGAAAGTGGGGAGTTTATAATATCCTAACTAGAAATACTCTTACTTATGGATGAGAGAATTTGGAAATGAATATGGAAATTATTTACCAGAAAAAATTTTGAATGAAGAGAGATAAACATTTTCAAAGATGTAAAAATGCAAAAGTATGGAGGATTTTTTTTTTTCCTGTTAAGGCTTGTTATTAATCATTATAAAAGCACAGTGCAATTTCTTCTCTTCACAGTTACCAGTGTGGATTATCTTAGAATCCATCACCTTCACTAATTATCACTTGTAAACATTTATTGTAAGTTTATTTTGTGCTGTGCTCTGAGCAATACTGTTATATGTATTATCTCATTTAATCCTCACAAAAACCATATGAGATGTAGGTACCATTATTACCCCATTTTGCAAGTGATTCATCTGACATTCAGAGAAATTAAATAATCTTGTTCAAACACGTAAGGACTTTTAATTATACACTGTATTACTTCAGTGGGCAACTTATTTCTTATTATTGATTGATATAACATGAGCCTTTATAATCACTATAATTATTATACTCATTACATGACCAAGTCATATTAGAGAACAAAATTATACAGATATTCTCTCTTATGATTGTACTTGGTTTCTCAAAATATTTTTGTCAAGATGTTGTACTTTGTGTTTCAGTTAATTTCATTTTATATTGGTGTACTCTTGGGAAAATCAGTAAAATTTTAATTTACAGAACAGTGATAGAAAGTGAGGTTTTTAAAGTAGATTCTCTAAGAAATCTCTCACTGAAACTGGGTCTCAAAAATTAAAAAATGATATGGTCAGAAGTATTTTGAAAAGAGGAGGATTCATTGTCTTATTTGACCTATACCTGATTTCCATTTTTCTTCTTTATTTCATTTCATTTTTTAAAAAGATTTTTAAAAGATTTTATTTATTTATTTATTTATTTATTTATTTATTTATTTATTTATTGAGAGGGAGCGGGTGAGCAGGGGCAGGGGCAGAGGGAGAGGGAGAATCTCAAGTAGACTCCTCACTGAGCATGGAGCCCAACTAGGGGCTCGATCTTACGACCCTGAGATCATGACCTGACCTGGAATCCAGAGTCATACACTCAACTAGTTGGGCCATCCAGGCACCCCTATTTCATTTCATTTTAAGTGAGTATAAGACCCTTTTAAAATGACAAAGAGTATAGAAAAAGGTAGAACCTCAGTACCACTCTTTCGTGATGGCCCTAACAACTTGGTTAAAAAGGATAAAATAGTGCTATCACTTCCCTAGTTCCCTAGTACTACATCCTTTATATGTATCAGGTATCATAGAAAGAATTGCTGAAGTCAGATTATTTTTTTTCAAAGATTTTATTTATTTATTTGAGAGAGAGAATGAGATAGAGAGAGAGCATGGGGGGGGAGGTCAGGGGGAGAAGCAGACTCCCGCTGAGCAGGGAGCCCGATGCGGGACTTGATTCCGGGACTCCAGGATCATGACCTGAGCCAAAGGCAGTCACTCAACTAACGGAGCCACCCAGGCGCCCAGAAGTCAGATTATTTTTAATATCAAACTGTAAACACAGATATTCTGAAATAAGTATGCCTTTCTCATAATTTACAGTGTACATTTTCCTCTTTGTTCACTTTTTGAAAAATGAGCAATAGGATGAGGGGAATGGCTCCGCTAACTTGTGTTAGCTCTGCTGAGAATTGTCTTAGCTGTTTTCTCTTGCCTCAAGCAGACACATGGTTACTTCTCTTAGTGGTAGAGTATTACCCAGTTTCTGCTGCACAGGGTGAAAAATCTCTTAAGGAACGACACCGGGTGGTGGAAAAGAGGCAGAAGCCTCATAACCAGATTTATGTGCTGTTCTGTGTTTCAACTAAAAGATGATCTTTCAAAGGAATTTGATCAGAGGACTCAGAAGTGCCTAATCTTGGTCTGCCAAGCGGCCATTCTCTATAGGGTCAGGTATGTGAAGGAGCACAGCATAAGAGGATCAACAGCCAAATGGGAGTCAAAGTTCTGCCTAATTTATTCACCTTCAATTATATATTCATATTCTTTAACCTAAATTTTGGACTATATAATTAGCCTTCTTCTTATACTCTAGTGTCATTTGTTATGTATGCCCATGCATCTCTTAACCTAAAACAGCCGCGTTGACATGCTGGAGATTATGCGAAGGAAAGAATATAACTATGTAAAATATTTACTTAATAAATTTGGGGGATTGGGTTTTAGAGGATTAATTTTTCTGCAGAGGATCCATACTCTCATCTTTCATTAAAATCTTACTGTATTTTTCCCCTTAATACCATCTAAAAGAGGGAAGCATTTTGTAATGGGTTACATTTCATTTGTAAAGACTAGATAATTACTGTGTGTACCATGCTGAACATGAACATTTGGTATCAAAGATACTTTTTAAATTTTCTGAAGTTTTGTCAAAATAGATATGAAATCTGTTTCTGATTTTTTCACATAGGATGCTTTTACTAATATTAATTTCCATGCAAATTCCCTTTTAAGGTTGGCAGTCAAACTGATAGAAGTTGTGAAATTTAATGATAAGGCTATTATATTTTTTTAAACCTCCTTTTCTCTAAGAATTGCAGTCCTTAAGGAATATAGCAATATTTTATAATTACATATTGCTTTTCATCTGAAAATGTCATAAAGCAATTTATAAATTCCTTTCTTATTTTTATCTCTAAGAATTCAGTTTCCATTTCTATAATATTTAATAATAGGACACAGCAAGGATCATTTTTCAGTGCATTTAGATACAAATTGAGGGAGGGTACTGTTCAAATGAAGCTTTGAGCAAAAAATAACATCGTAGCCTAGTTATAAGAATAATGTCTCTCAGTTCATTATTGCCATGGAATAAACTACCCAGGTTTAATGTCTTAAAAGAGTAACAGTATATTAGTTTTCATGATTTTGTGGTTTGTGTAGGCACTTCCACTGGTCTCACATGGATCTCTCAAGCAGTTGCATTCAGTTAGCATACAGGCTGATCTGGAAGATCCAAGAAAGCCTTTCTCACATTTCTGGATTCTTGGTTCTCCTCTATGTGATCTCTTGGCATATGGTGTCTCATCATCAAGGCCCTTTGTACATGGTATCTTTCCTTATGGCATGAAGGCTGGCTTTCAATTATGACATTTCCAAGAGGGTGAAAGTATAAACTGCTAGATTTAAAGGCTGGATCTGGAACTGGCATAGTATCACTTCGATCATATTCTGTGTTCAAAGCAGGACACAAGGCTAGCCCAGGGAGAGGGAAAGTTCAGTCCACCTCTTCATGGGAAGAATGGCATGTGCATACAGGGAGTCAAGGGACTAGTGGCAGCCATCATTGGAGACTGCCTAGCACAGGTAGCTTTGGGGTTATACAGTATTCCTTGGTTTTTTAAAAAAATATTAGTGAAAACAGAATTTTTTAATACTACCAGCTATTCAAATGACAGTAACCTTGTTAACTCTATTCTGCATATTTAGTGCCACATTTTTTATTTTTAGTTGCATTAATAAATGTACTTTTTCATTTTGCCTGATACTGTTTGCTCCTTGTCTTTTGAACTGGAGATATTATTGAATGGTTAAGATATTATAACTTGACATTTGGAAAATTTTTCAAAATTATAGGCAGCAGATAATGTTGAAAGTGAATATAGGCATCTGTTTCTAAATTTTTTAGAATTTTTACAAAATATGTAGAATATTGGTCTGTAGTTTTCTTGTAATATTTTTGTCTGGTTTTGATAATCAGGGTAATAATGGCCTCATAGGATGAATTGCGAAGTATTCTTTTTCTCTTTTTCTCAATTTTCTGTAGGAGTTTATATAGAATTGGTATCATTTCTTCCTTAAATGTTTAAAGAATTCAACAGTGAAACCATCTGGCTCTAGAGTTTTCTTTGTTGAGAGGTTTTTTTTAACCACAAATTCAATTTTCTAGTAGACATAGGACTATTCAAGTTACCTGTTTCTGTTTGAGTAAGCTTTGATAATGTGAGGCTTTCAGGGAATTTATTTATTTCATGTATATTGTTGATTTTATGGGCATAAAGCTGTTTATAATATCCCATGTGATCCTTTTAAAGTGTCTGTAGAGTCTGTAGTAATGTCAGCTCTTTCATTCCTGACATTGGTCATTTGCGTCTTTCTTTATTTTTCTGAGCAAGCTGGCTAGAGGTTTATCAATTTTATTGATCTTCTCAAAGAACCAGCTATCCTGGTCCATAACCAGTATCATATCCTCTGCTTTTTTTTTTTTTTTTAAGATTTTTAAATTGATTTCTGCTCTGACCTTTATCTCCTTTCTTCTCTTTCTCTTGAGTTTAATTTGCTCTTGTTCAATTTCTTAATGTGGAAGCTGAGATCATTGATTTTAGACATTCTTGACATTTACTTTGGATGTGTGGTAAACAGGAAAAAATACAGTTATAATATAGCAGAAAAGTCTCTACTAACTTCTGATCATCTGTAGGATAAAATCCAGATGCTTAACTTGTTATTCATAAAGCCCTCGGAACTGAATTTAAATTTAAGATGATAAACTGGGCATACCCAGTTATCTCTCCTTCTGTTTAAAAACCCATTAAAATGGTAGTAAAGGCATTAAAAAAGAGACAAGTCCACACAAATGAAAAGCTGAGTGGGGGAAAGGCATTAGTGGACAACAAATACCAAAATTATGGAAATTTATGGAAGAACATTCTTAGAGCAGGAAAAGCATGCATAAAGGGGGCTGTAGAGAACAAGTAGCCGGTCTGCTTGGCGAAATCCTGGAAATCACCTGACTTAGGATTGGGAAATGAAACTGAAAACAGGCAGAAAAATTAGAGGCATTCTTAGACGTCCCTGACTTTCTATTCTGAACTGCACCAATTGCTTTCTCACATGTTGTACTGCTTCTTTTTAGATTTCATCTTACTGGGCTCCAGGGCTATTTTCAACATTTCTTACACACCGATATTTCACTTCCTAGGATTTCATCCTAATTTTGTTAGAGTACATTCTCAAATAGCTTCCCTGAAAGGTACTGCTCTCTTAGATGTATTTGGAAATGTTTGTGGGGGACATTTTTGATGACCACATTGTTTGGGGATAGTGGCACTACTAAGCCCTGAAAAACTTGAGTCCTTGGAAAACAATGTGGAAGTTCCTCAAAAAATTAAAAATAGAATTACCATTTGATCCAGTAATTCCACTAATAGGTACTTAACCTAAAGAAAACAAAACAATAATTTGAAAATACATATGCACACCCCTATGTTTATTGCAGCATTATTTATAATAACTAGGCTATGAGAGCAACCCAAGTGTTCACTGATAGAGGAATGGGTAAGGAAGAGGTGGTATATATACACAATGGAATGTTACTCAGCCATAAAAAAGAATAAACCGTTGCCATTTGTGACGACATGGATGGAGCTAGAGAGCATAATACTAAATGAAATACAGTCATAGAAAGAGAAATACCGTATGATTTCACTCATATGTGGAATTTAAGAAACAGAACAAATGAACAAAGAAAAAAGGAGACCAAAGAAACCAGACTCTTAAATACAGAGAACGAATTGGTGGTTGCCAGAGAGAAGGCAGGTGGGATGGATGGGTGAAATAGATAAAGGTGATTAAGAGTACGCTTATCTTGATGAGCACTGAGAAATGTATGGAACTGTTGAATCATTCTGTACACCTGAAACTAATATAACATTGTTAACTGTACTTCAGTAAAACAAACAAAAAAACAAAAAAAACCTGAGTCCTTGAAAGGTGAATGAAAATGATTGTTTTCCTTGTGCCCCTACACTTGACTGATAGTTTGACTAGTAGAGGAATTTGAGGTTCAGAGTTATTGTCTCCAGTATCTGAGAATTGCTTAAATTATTTCTCGTATCCATGATTGCGAGAGAGGCAGCCATTGCCAGTCTGATTCTTAGTCATTTAAGTGTGCTTAGAAATTGGTAAAATTTGCTTTTGAGTAGATACTGCAAACATATACCTATATCTTTTATAAATAAATTGCATCAAATACTTCATACTCTATTTTTTAAATTTGTATTTTTCAGACAATGAATGATTTTGACTATTTGAAACTACTAGGTAAAGGCACTTTTGGGAAAGTTATTTTGGTTCGAGAGAAGGCAAGTGGGAAATACTATGCTATGAAGATTCTGAAGAAAGAAGTTATTATTGCAAAGGTAATTGATTACTAGAGTTGATTACTAAATTTTTGCTTATGGTATGCACTCATGTGTGTTCATGCATACATATGGCTGAAGGGTAGAAATTCCATTAAATAACCAAAATGTTGATTGTAGGCTACTGTTGCAGCAGGATCTGCATATCAATATTTATAATGCTAAAAATTTCAAAAGTTTATAGTATTATCTGAACGTTGTATACCGAAGCTATTTTGTTCCCTTGAGGAGATAAAAATATTTATTCTATGTTTATGTATTTGGAGGAATGTTTTGACTGTTTTTGTGACCTGTAGCACTAATTATACTAGTATTGCCTTTTGATATTTCCCCCCAACATTCTGAATTTTTTATTATTAAATAAAAAAGTAATTCAAATAACATAGATGATTTGCACCCATAAATTATATAGCTTATATAACGATGAATGGCAAAGCATCCTTAATAGATTTGAAAATACAAGAATGATGAAACTAAAAGAAATAGTAGTCTTTGAAATTCTTTCAGGAACTCTTAACCCCCACCTCCATAACTTTGTTCAGCTTAGACATACACAGATAACATGTTAATGATGCCAGTTCTCACTCAGAGTTCTGAACAGAATCCTAATTCCCTCAATAGACAGATTCGATAACTTTACAAATTGGTCCACGCTTTATGTTTCGTTTATTTCAACAAATGATACATGATATTATTGGTATACTTTATGGACTACTTTAACTTTCAAACCACATTGACCCTTGAACAACATGGGGGTTAAGGGTAACTCCCTGCTCAATCGAAAGTCCACATGTAACTTTTGACTCCCCCCGAATTTAACTAACAGTCTACTATTGACTGGAAGCCTTCGCGATATCATGAACAGTCAATTAACACATATTTTGTATGTCATATGTCTTATTATATACTGTATTTTTACAATGAAGTAAGTTAGAGAAAAGAAAATATAATTAAGAAAATCATAAGGAACAGAAAATACATTTATAGGCCTGTACTGAATTTATTGAAAAAAAAATCCATGTGTAAGTGGACCCGTACCGTTCAAACACATGTTCAGGGGTCAACTGTATAGTTTCCTCATCTGGAGTGTATTGCTCCACACACTATGTGAAGCTGTCCTCCCCCTGTCTTTGTGCATTTGCTTTTATTTCAATTCTTACACAAGTCTGTGTCTGGTATTGGAAATAACACTGACCTTGGAGTCACACAGGTCTGGATTCACATCCCAGCTTTGCATCTTATCATCTAATGACCTTTAACAACCAGTTTTGGGGGGAGTACTGCTCCCTTAGAGATATTTGCAATGTTTTGGGGGAGCATATTTGCTTATTCACAGTGAAGAGAAACTGCTGACTGTCACCAGGTGGAGGCCACGCATGCTCAATGTCCTGCAACATGTCGAGCAGCCCAACAGAGCCTTGCATTTTTCATCTGCAAAATTTCACTTGTTAAAGTGAAAAACAATCACTTGAAATAATGAGCCCTGGATGTTGTATGCAACTGATGAATCACTGAACTGTACCTCTGAGACTGTTTAGTGTATTTTAACTAAATCAAATTTAAATTAAAATTTTTTTAAGAAAAGGTATTTCTGGACAGAAATATTGAGGATTAGGATATGTAAAGTATTTAGCATAGTACCTGACACTACTAATTAAACTGATATTTTCTGGGAGGTAGTTTAGTGCCACTTACTAAATGATCCCAAACAAATCACTCAACCTTTTACGCCTTTATTTCCTCATTTGCAAAATGGGAAATAATACAGTGCCTATCTCATAGAATTGTCAGGATTAAATGAATGAATAAGTGTAATAGCATTTGCCATAAATAAAATTGAATTAAAATAGTATTAAATGAAAAATATATTATCACTGTAAGTATTTGCTATTATTATTATTACTTTTGCCATCTACCATGTGTCAAGCATCAGTAAATACCATTTCTATTCTGTTTTTTCTGTTATACATTAGCTCACTTGGAGCCTGTCTTCCCTTACTAATTAATTATACTTTAATGAGTAACTCTACAGAACTGGGTATATTTTACAAGTGATAGCATATCCAGCTTGGTTTACTACCCTTGATTTTCACCAACAAGTCTATTTATCTGTTTCTTGAAAGAAAATATGTCTGCTCATATTAAAATGATGAACAGTATAATGTTTAAGAGTCTAACAAGACCTGGGGTTTGAATCCTGATGTGCCCATCACAGAGCCTCATATCGGGGACTAAATGGTGTCCACGTGCCTTAATACTGTTGACTTTAACACTGATCGGTTGCTTAAAGCATTGTCCACCAGGTTTTTCCACTGTAGAGTTACCATTTTTCCCATTGTAATTACTGACTATTTTAGGGGCAATACTCTGACACTTGCAGGTATTTTTTTTTTTCTTCTTAAACTTTTGCCCACTCATTTTCATTTCCATCAGTGGATCTTGTCTACAACAGTTATCCCATGGTGTACTAATGGTATTTTCTATTTCCCTCATTCTTTATGCATTTATTCTATTCGGTCTAACTAAAGGTTCGATAATTTTATCTTTTCAAAGAACCAAATTTTACTTTCATTGATTTTTCTCTGTTTTTCTATTTTCTATTTTATCTCTGCTCTAATCATTATTATTTCCTTCCTTCTAGCTTTAGCTTTAGCTTATTCTTTTCTTACTTCCTGAAGTTGTAAAGTTAGGTTGTGGATTTGAGATCTGTCGTCTTCTTATTCTCCTCCTCCTCCTCCTCCTCCTCCTCCCCCTCCCCCCCCTCCTCCTCTCCTTCTCCTCCTCCTCCCCCTCTCCTCCTCCCCCTCTCCCCCTCCTCCTCTTCCTCCTTTCTTTTTTTTGTGAGAGAGAGAGCATTGTGAGTTGGGGTGGAGGGGCAGAGGGAGAGGGAGAGAATCTTTCTTAAGCAGGCTTCATGCTCAGTGTGAGCCCAACAGGGAGCTTGATCCCAGGACCCTGAGATCATGACCTGAGATGAAATCAAGAGTCAGTTGCTTAACCAACTGAGCCACCTAGGTGCCCCAAGATCTTTCTTTTTAAATGTAAGCATCTAAGGCTATAATTTCCCACTTAGCACTGCTTTTGATGTATCCCATAAATTTTGGCATATTAGATTTTTCTTTTCATTCTTCTCTCAGTATTTTCTAATTTAATTTCCCTTGTGATTTTGCCTTTGATCCATTGATTAAGACTATTTTAATTACTATAAATTTGTAAATTTTCCAGTTTTCTTTTTTTTTAAAGATTTTATTTATTTATTTGACAGAGAGTGAGAGGGAGCACAAGCAAGGGAAGCAGCAGGCAGAGGGAGAGGGAGAAGCAGGCTCCCCGCTGAACAGAGAGCCTGATGCGGGGCTCGATCCCAGGACCCTGGGATCATGACCTGAGCTGAAGGCAGCCGCTTAACTGACTGGGCCACCCAGGTGCCCCGATTTTCCAGTTTTCTTTCTGTTTCTGATTTCAAACTTCATCCCATTGCTGGTAGAGAAGATACTTGATATAATATCTATCTTTTTAAATCTATTGAGACTTAATTTGTAGCCTAACATATGGTGTATTCTGGAGAATTTTCCACGTGCACTTGAAAAGAATGTGTAATCTGTTGTTGGGTAAAGTGTTGTGTGTGTGTCTGTTAGATCTAGTTGGTTTATTGTGTTAAGTCCTCTGTTTCCTTACTTCTGTCTGGCTGTTCTGTCTTATTATTGTGAGTAGAGTATTGAAGTCTCCAACTGTTAGTGTAGAACTATCTATTTCTCATTTTAATTCTGTCTTATTTTTGCTTCATACATTTTGATGGTTTGTTATTAGGTACATAAATGTTTATAATTGTTATTTGTTGCTGGATTGAGCCTTTTATTAAATACATAATGTCATATTTTTGTCTTTCATAACTTAAAAAATACATTTTTTTGTTGATAATGAAATAGCCACCCCTGCTGTCTTTTGGTTCTGTTTGTATGATTATTCCATCCTTTCAGTTTCAACATATTTGTGTCTTTGGCTCTAAAGTAAGTCTTTTGAAGACAGTGCATATTTTGATCATTTTGTTGTTGTTAAATCCATTCTGCCATCTCTTATCTTCTGATTGGAGGGATTAATCCATTTACATTAAAATAAATACTTATAAAGAGAGAGTTCTGTCCCTTTGCTCTTTTTTTCAATATGCTTTATACTTTCTTTGTCCCTCATTGTCTGCATTACTGTCTTATGTTTAGTTGTTTTTTTTTTTTTTAGTGAAACATTTTAATTCCCTTCTCATTTCCTTCTCTATATATTCTATAGCTATTTTCTGTGTGGTTACCATGGGGATTACATTTAACATCCTAAAATTATAACACTCTAATTTGAATTTAAACCACCTTAACTTCAGTAAGATACAAAAACTGCTCTCTGCCGCTATGCTACTCTACTCAACCCTTTTAAGTTATTGATGTTATAAATTACATCTTTATTCTTTTTGGTGCAAATGTAAATGGGATTGTTTTCTTAATTTCTTTTTCTTCTTTTTTATTGGTGTGTAGAAATCCAAGAGATTTCTGTATGTTAATTTTGTATCTTGCAACTTCACTGAATTAATTTATCTGTTCTGGTTTTTTTTGGGTGGAGTGTTTAGGGTTTTCTATATATAGTACCATGTCACTGCAAATAGTGACAGTTTTACTTCTTTCTTACCAATTTGGATGCCTTTTATTTCTTTTTCTTGTTTTATTACTATGGCCCGGACTTCCAGTACTATGTTGATTAAAAGTGGTGAGGGTAAGACACCCTCGTCTTGTTTCTGATCTTAGGAGAAAGGCTGTCAGTTTTTTACCATTATGATATTAGCTGTGGGTTTTTCATATATAGCCTTTATTATGTTGAGGTATGTTCCCTCTAAACCTACTTTGTTGAGAGTTTCTATCATGAATGGATGTTGTATTTTGTGGAATGCTTTTTCTGCATCTATTGATATGATCATATAGTTTTTATCCTATTTCTTGTAAATGTGATGTATCATATTGATTGATTTGTGAATATCGAACCACCCTTGCATCCCTGGAATAAATCTTACTTGGTTGTGGCGAATGATTTTTTTAATGTATTGTTGAATTTGGTTTGCTGATACTTTGTTAAGGATTTTTGCATCCATGTTCATCGGAGATATTGGTCTGTAATTTTTTTTTTTTTGGTGTCTTTATCTGCTTTTGGTATCAGGGTAATGCTGGCCTTGTAGAATTAATTTAGAAGTTTTCCTTCCTCTTCTATTTTCTGGAATAGCTTGGAATAATAGGTATTAATTCTTCTTTAAATGTTTGGTAGGAGTCACCTGTGAAGTCATGTGTGAAGTCCAGCCAAAAGTCTTGGACTTTTGTTTGTTGGGAGTTTTTAATTATTGATTTAATTTCATTTCTAGTAATTGATCAGTTCAGATTCTCTGTTTCTTCCTGGTTCAGTTGGAAGATTATGTTTCTAGGAATTTATCCATTTCTTTTAGATTGTCCAATTTGTTGGCATCTAATTTTTTATAAAATTATTTTATAATCCTTTGTATTTCTGTGATGTTGATTGTATTTCTCCTCCTTTGTTTCTGATTTTATTTATTCAAAGCCTATCTTTTTCTTGATGAGCCTAGATAAAGGTTTATCATTTTTATTGATGTTTTCAGAGAACCAGCTCCTGGCCTAATCGAGCTTTTGTTTTTTTAGTCTCTATTTCATTTATTTCTGCTGTAATATTACTTCATTCCTTCTACTAGCTTTGGGATTTGTTTTTCTTTTTCTAGCTCTTTTAGGTATAAAGTTAGGTTGTTAATTAGAGATTTTTCTTGTTCCTCTTTTTTTTTTTTTAAGATTTTTTTTATTTATTTGAGAGCTTGAGAACACCGTGGATGTGGATGAGCCAGGGTGGGGGTGGGGAGGGGTGGTGGGGGGAGAAGGGGGGCAGAACAAGAGGGAGAAGCAGACTCCCTGCCGAGCAGGGAGCCCAATGTGGGGGACCCTGGGATCATGACCTGAGCAGGCATTTAACCGACTGAGTCACCCAGATGGCCCAAGATTTTTCTTGTTTCTTGTGGTAGGCCTGTATTGCTATAAAATTCCCTCTTAGACTTTCTTTTGCTATGTTCCTAAATTCTGGACCATATGTTTTAATTTGTCTCCATGTATTTTTTAATTTGCACTTTGATTTCTTGGCTTGCCCATTCATTATTTAGTAGCATGTTGTTTAGCCTTCACCTGTTTGTGTTGTTTCCAGATTTCTTTTTTATGGTTGATTTCTAGTTTTATATCACTATGGTCAGAAAAGATGCATGATATGATTTGTCTTCTTATGTTTATTGAGACTTGTTTTGTGGCCTGACATGTGACCTATCCTGGGGAATGTTCCATGAGCACATGAATAGAATGTGTATTCTGTTGCTTTGGCTGAAATGTTTTATATATGTCCATTAGGTCCATCTGGTCTAATGTGTCATTGAAAGCCACTGTTTTCTGGTTGATTTTCTGTCTGCATGATCTCTCCATTGATGTAAGTGGGGTGTTAAAGTCCCCTCCTATTGTATTACTGTCAATTTCTGCCTTTATATCTGTTAATAATTGCTTTATGTAATTTACACTTATAATTTCTGTAATTTACAATTATGATATCCTCTTGTTGGATTAATCCCTTTATCATTGTGCAATGCCCTTTTTTGTCTCTTGCTAAGGTCTTTGTTTTTTTTTGTTTTTGTTTTTGTTTTTTTTTTAAGATTTTATTTATTTATTTGAGAGAGAGAATGAGATAGAGAGCATGAGAGGGGGGAGGGTCAGAGAGAGAGGCAGACTCCCTGCTGAGCAGGGAGCCTGACGTGGGACTCGATCCCGGGACTCCAGGATCATGACTGAGCTGAAGGCAGTCTCTTAACCAACTGAGCCACCCAGGCGCCCAACTAAGGTCTTTGTTTTTAAGTCTAGTTTGTCTGATATAAGTATTCCTAACCTGACTTATTTTTTTCACTTCCATTTGCATAGTAAATGTTTTTCTAGTCCTTCACTTTCAGTCTGTACGTGTCTTTAGGTCTGAAGTATGTTTCTTATTGGCAGCATATAGATGGGTCTTGCTCTTTATCCATTCAGTTACCCTATGTCTTTTGCTTGGGGGCATTTAATCCATTCACATTTAAAGTAATTATTGATTGGTATATATATATTAGAATTTTTTAAAATTTATTTTCTGGTTGTTTTTGTAGTTCTTTTCTGTTCCTTTCTTTTTCTCTTGATCTTGTTCCTTATGGTTTGATGGCTTTCTTTAGTGTTATGCTTGGATTCCTTGCTCTTTATGTTTTCTGTATCTGTTATAGGTTTTTAATTTGTGGTTACTATTAGGTTTGTGTATAACGTGTTTATAGCAGTCTGTATTGTGTTGATTATTACTTAAGTTCAAACACATTTTAAAAGCCCTAAATTTTTATCCCTCTTATGTGTTTTATTTATATGATGTTATATTTTACATCTTTTTATTTTGTGTATCTCTTGACTGGTATAATTTTTTTTGGATATAATTGATTTTACTACTTTTGTGTTTTAACTTCCATTCTGGCTTTTATGATATGTTTGCTTGTAACTGTGAAATTTTTTTCCTTTCATAATTTTCTTACTCCTGATTATGGCCTTTCCACTCAATTCCTTTTAACATTCCTTGTAATACTTGCTTAGTGGTAATGAACTCCTTTAACTTTTGTCTGGGAAACTCTTTTATTTCTCATTCTATTCTGAATGATAACCTTGCTGGGTAGAGTATTCTTGGTTGCAGATTTTTACTTTTGAACACTTGGAAGATATCATGCCACTTTCTTCTGGCCTACAAAGTTTCTGCTGAAAAATCAGCTTATAGCCTAATGGGGTTTCCCTTGTATATAACTGTTTTTCTTGTCTCTTGCTGCTTTTAAAATTCTCTCTTTGTCATTACTTTTGACACTTTAATTACTATGTGTCCTGGTGTGGACCTCTTTGGGTTGATTTTGTTAGAGGCTGTCTGTGCTTTGGAGATCTGTATGTCTGTTTCCTTCCCCAGATTAGGGAACTTTTCAGCTCTTATTTCTTCAAATATGTTTTCTGCCCCCTTTTCTCCCTCTTCTCTTTCTGGGATCCCTATAATGTAAATATTATTATGCTTGATGGAGTTGCTGAGTTCCCTTAGCCTGTTCTCATTTTTCATTATTTTTTCTCCTTGCTGCTTGGCTGGTTGCTTTCCATTACCATCTTCCAGATTGCTGATCTATTCTGCATTTTCTAATCTGCTATTGATTCACTCTAGTTTATTTCCGTTATTGAATTTTTAATCTCTGACTGGTTCTTATGTTTTCTGTCTTTGCTGAGGTTCTCACTGAGGTCCTCCACTCTTTCCTCAAGTCCAGTGAATATCTTTATGACTAGCACTTTGAATTCTTTATTAGGAGTATTGCATATATCCATTTTATTTATCCCTTTTGTTGTGATTTTTGTCTTGTTCTTTCATTTGGAACATACTCCTCTGTCTCCTTATTTTGTCTAACTTTCTCTGTTTGTTTCTGTGTATTAGGGAGGTCAGCTACATCTCCTGGTTTTGAAAATAGTGGCCTCATGTAGAAGAGGTCCTGGGGTGCCCTGTAGCACGATGCCCCTGGTCACTAGAACAAGGTGCTCCAGGGGTGTCTCCTATGTGGGCTGTGCATGCCCTACTACTGTGGCTGAGCCGTGTTTGCCTTCAGTCCCGTTGGCTGCAGTGACCTGCTTTGCCTGCTGTGGGAGCACTGGGCAGCATTTGGTTTCTGTGCGGTTGAGGTGCCTGCCAGAGGCCAATGGGATCTCCTTGGTGGGAGGGGCCAGCAGTTCAGCCAGCTGTCTGCACTTAGTCTCTCTGCCACAGTTGCAGGCGCACCAAACAGCGGGGCCTTTCTCTCTGCGCAGCCAGCTAAGAGGCTCTGCTGCTCAAACTGTGAACATGCTAGTGTGTGGGTTATCTCCCCACCTCTCTCTACGACGAGAGTCACTTTGGAGTGGCACTGGTCCCTGTTGGGGCTGCTTGTGGGGTATGGCAGGGTAGGAGTCACTTTGGAGGGTCGAATGGGACTGGTCTTCAAGGGAACACCAGGGCAGGACACCATGGTTAGCCAGGTAGGTGGAGAGTGCTCGTGCTGGCTTCCCCAAGTGTCCAGCTCTCTGGGCTGGGGGAGGGGAAGAGAAATGGTGCCCACAGCACTTTTGTTCTTGGAGAAGCATCCTGAAGATCCCTGCCCCTCTAGCACATGTTCTGAGGTTAGTAACTAACCTCTGCCGTCTCCCCCAGCTGCTTTTCAAACTGCTGCTTCTGTGCTTTGTCTCCACAGAGTTATTTATGAGGCTGGCTCTTGAAGGGTGCGTAAACCCACTGATTTTTAATGTACCTAGAGTTCAGTTCCACTGACTAAAGCTCCACTGACTAAAGCTGCTAAAGTTAAGCCCCATTGGTTTTCAAAGCCAGATGCTCTTGGAATTCATCTTCCAGGTGCAGGTACCCTGTGTCTAATCCTCTCATTTCTCCGTGCTTGTGCTGTCCCTCCTGTTTGCCGTGAGTACTGCCAGGAGTTTGGTTCCCAACTGTATCTCTACCCCTCTTACCCTTTTCCATGTGGCTTTCTCTCTACAGTTAACTATGGAAAATCTGCCCTAGTGGTCTGCACGTTGTTTTCAGTTGGTTGCACAAATGTAGCTGTTGTCTAGGTATGTCTGTGGATCAGGTGAGCTCAGGATCCTCCTGTTTTGCCTTCTTCCTGACCACCCCCTGAAATGTACTTCTAAATAGGACTTGAGGGGTGCCTGCGTGGCTCAGTCATTAAGCGTCTGCCTTCGGCTCAGGTCATGATCCCAGGGTTCTGGGATCAAGCCCCGCATCGGGCTCCCTGCTCCGCGGGAAGCCTGCTTCTCCCTCTCCCCCTCCCCCTGCTTGTGTTCCCTCTCTCACTGTGTCTCTGTCAAATAAATAAAAATAATAAATAAATAATTAATTAATAGGACTTGAAAGTCAAAATTAACCCTTGATCCATGGGCTGCAGAAGGGATGTTGTTAACGGGCATGAAAACAACACTAATCCCATTGCCCATCTCCGTCAGAGCTTTTATGTTATAGGGACGACTTCTTTCCTGAAACCTCGTGAACCAGCCCCTGCCAGCTTCAGACTTTTCTTCTGCAGCTCCCTCACCTCTCTGAGCCTTCCCACAGTTGAGGACAGTCAGGGCCTTGCTCTGGGCTAGGCTTTGGCTTAAGGGAATGTCATGGCTGTTTGATCTTCTATCCAGACCACCGAAATGTTCTCTATATGAGCAGTAAGGCTGTTTTGCTTTCTTATCATTCATGTGTTCACTGGAGTAACACTTGTCATTTCCTTCAAAAACTTTCCCTTTGCTTTCACAGCGTGGCTCACTGCTTGGTGCAAGAGGCCTAGCTTCCAGCCTCTCAGCTTCGACATGCCTTCCTCACTCAGCTTAATCACATCTAGCTTTTGATTTAAAGGGAGAGATTACACATCTTCTCTTGAACACTTAGAGGATATTAATTTCAATATTGTGTGTCTCAAGGGATAGAGAGGCCCAGAGGGAGGGAGACTGGAGACTAGCCAGTGAGGAGAGCATTCAGAACAAACACAACATTCATTGATTAAGTTTGCTTTCTTATATGGGTGTGGTTCGTGGCACTGCAAAATAATTACAATAATAACATCAAAGATCACTGATCAGAGATCACCATAAAAAAAATCTAATAGTAATGAAAAAGTTTGAAATATTGTAAGAATTGCCAAAATGTGACACAGACACAAAGTAAGCAGCAAATGCTGTTGGAAAAATGGCGGTGATAGACTTGCTTGATGTAGGAGGTTGCCACCTTCAATTTGTAAAAAATGCATTATCTACAAAGTGCAATAAAGTGAAGCAAAAAAATGAGGTATGCTGTATAGCATTTTAAACTCACTTTGATTAGATCAGCTGAGCCAGTCTAATCCTGCTCATATTCTCAGCCATACAGAGTGACTGGTTATAGTGTTTATGTCATCAGGATAAAAATAGAACTGCCCTTCTTACAATGTTACTGAGTCATCTGACCTAGGTAGGCTAGGTTCCAAGTTGTGACAGCCGGCACCCTCTTTTCTTGGACCTTTCTGGGGTCAGAATGGAGTGGTCAAATTGCTTTTCCGTTCTCTACCTCAGACTCTTAAAGTGTGCCAGCCTGTTTCCTAATGCACATAGTAGAATCTATTTTCAGCTTTCCCATTCAACAAGAGAACCCATGTTCTATTAATCTACCTCGTTAGTCATTCAAGAATATAAACAGTACTGAGTACTGAGGATCACCACACAGATGAGAAAAATCTAAAGACAGAATAAAAGCGAACGAAGAAGAACAAAAGAATAGTTGATCCTAGTGAAAACAGAGACAAAACAGAGAACTGAAGATACATTCACAATCTCTAATTAGTATTTGTAGAGAAGTAGGAAAAAAATGTTGTATTACAAAACAAAAATATGCGAAAAAGAAATAGAGCACAAGAAAGAGTAATTATAAATTTAATGTGTGATTGCTAAAATAAAACATTTAATACAAGGATCGTAAGCAAATTTTGGGGAATATCTGAGAATAAAGAGCCAAAAATACAGCATTGGAAGATACTGGAAGAATAGTTAGGACATGAAGGCTTAATCAAGGGTACTCAGATGTTTAAGAATTTAAGGGAAAAGGGAAGAGATCAGAACTAATCAAAGAAAATAAAATATATCATAGCTGAAGAAGTCTTCAGATTGAAAGTGTCTCCTGAACACTGAGCCAAAGAAAAGAAAACTGGGGCCCCTGGTTGGCTCAGTCAGTGGAGTGTGTGACTCTTGATCTCAGGGTTGTGAGTTCGAGCCCCACATTGAGTGTAGAGATTACTTAAAAATAAAATCTGGAAAAAAATAAAAAAGAAAAGAAAATGGACCCTAGACACCCTTTTACATCTTCAAGAAGGTTTTGAATCTTAAGGCTAAAAAGATTGTCTTAAAAGCTTTCAGAAAGCAAGGAACAGACTACCTCCCAATAAAGGAATGAAAATAAAATTGTGTAGTACTTATTTTAGCAAAATTTAGAAGGAAATCTAATAGTCAGAGATGGAGTCCATGAAGCGGTAGAGTTAACACTCAGTGTGAGTGATGAGAACTCTCAAGATGACATATGTAGAAATAGCCAGTCTGTCCACAGTAGATTATTTGACTAAGGTCGATCCTAATGGTAGAATAAAGGAGGAGGAGGACAAAGGATGTAGGACCTTCAAGAAAAAACAAGTATTTGCTCAAGCAAGACATAGTCCAAATGTGAAGCAGCGTGAAATATGGAATCATCGTGAGCAATGGATGGAGAATCAGAAAGTATCAGAGAGTTGGCCCAGACACACGAAGCATTGTCCCTGGAGGGGCTCAGGATTATTGATAAGTAACCTTTCCATTTTTACTCATTAACCATACTATTTGATTCTGCTGTAAATGATATTTGCTTACTTTTATAATACTGCAAACACTACACTGGTGTTTGATTTTCAGAATTCATTAATAGACAAAGCACACAAGACTTAATTACAGTGATGGTATAGACTGAAATTGCTCTAAGCCCAGGCAGAGTGAAAGAAATGGTACAGTTGATGGACATTTCCAGCTGAAAACACGCTACTGTTACGCAGGAAGTGTGGTTCTGAGGCCCAGAGCCACAGACGGCCACAGAAGCAGAGGATGCAGGGGCCACCAGGGACCTGGAGAGTAGAAGTGCAAATACAGAGGATTTCTCAAACCTTGGGATCTAAAGGAATCTCCTCTGCTGAACTTGTTTGGATGGGTGGTCCCTATATTCTTCCTCATTTCTCCCTTTCAGAATGGGAATGTCTGGCCTATGCCTGTCATAACCATTCTATTTTGGAAGCAGATTATCTCATTTTCTGGTTTAAGAGAGCCACAGATATAGATGAATTTTGCCCCAGGATGGACCACACTTGCCATCTTGCCCATACATGACTTCACGATTTAGATGATGAGATTTGAGACTTTTGAGCTGACGTTGTTTAAATGAGATTTTAGCCTGAAAGTTGATAGTGTCAGTCAAGACTTTTGGAGATGTTGGGATGTGTGAATGCGTTTTGCCTGTGAGACAAAAGTAACATTCGGTTACAGTTAGTGAACTGTAGTGGGTTGAATATTGAACCCCAAAACAGTATTTCCACATCTTTCCACAGCTTAGCTTCCAATGTTGATTTTGGACTTCTGGTCTCCAGCACTGTGAGAGAATACATTTTGGTGCTTTCAACCCACCACGTTTGTGATAATTTGTCACAGCAGTCGCATGAAACGAACATAGACAAGTACCCAGAGATACGAACTTTCCCAGTTTGAGTCAGTAAGTCTACCATATACCTGTCCCTCAGTCCAGCCCCACTCATAGGGCGAGTTCCAGTTACAGAACCAGTGAGCTCTCTTGACCTTAGGCAACACAGCTGCATTCACTGTGAACCCCGCTTTTCCTGGAGGGGGTGAAGACACAGTCCACCCATCAAGCCCTTAGGAATTCTGGCTTAACAGTTAAAAGTATAATTACAGTTTCTTGCTGAGAGATGAGCCCTGCTTCTCACACCCAGAATGGTAGCCCTGGCCCCTGGGTCACCACATCAGGTAGGAAGAAAGAAAGTTGTGGTGATGTGGGGACGAGTTTTAGAGTCATAACACCATCCTCTCCTACCCACTGTTCCCATGTCCTCCAGAAAAGGGGAGGACTCGGGGGACTCCCCCTTCAGCCTTCCTCATGTTCAGTGTGAGCACACTTGTGAAGGCACGGACTCCATGAAGGGTTCTTCGTGTCTTTATCTCCTCCCATTTTAGATAACAGATGTTACAGTTGCCCATTCCAGTTCTTTATCAGACTGACATACCCTGTCCCTTTGATGTGATACCTCTTTGCCCGTTGTTGGTGGCTATGGACCGTAAAGTACGTTTCTTGCTCTTATGACACGTAACTTGGGGGTCCAAATTGGTACGATGTCTTCTGTTCCAGTCTTTTTTATAGTGTTTTGAATTTTTGCCTGCCACCGAGTATGCAAATCCCAGTCCCGAGTAAGTTTCTGTCCCTGTCAGTTCCTATGAATAGCCTTGGGGAATACTGGTGGTGGTCCACTGTAGTGTACTTGCCAAGTGTATGCAGCAGGGAGGGACTTCCCCCTGGGGAGTCTGCCCCCTAGGCATGTGCTCTCTCTGTCAGCAGACTGGATGGTTCTTACTGGCATTTTGTGTCTCAGGGGGTGCAGAGGAATATGTTGATGGTCAACGTAACTCTGCCTTGTCACAGCTTACTTTGGCTTTTGGGGTTTAGGGTCTTTTTTGGTTACATACAAATTTTGGGGTAGTTATTTCTATTTACATGAAAAAGGCCATTGGGATTTTGATAGGGATTGCACTGAATCTGTATATATCACTGACATTTTCACAATATTAATGTTTCCTATCCAAGAACATGGGGCATATTTCCATTTGTCTGTGTGTTCTTTCTTTCATCAGTTCCAGTAGTGTTTAGTGCATAAGTCTTTCATCTCCTTGGTTAAATCTATTCCAGAGTATTTTATTCTTTTTGATGCATTGTAAATAGCATTGCTTTCTTCACTTCTCTTTCAGGTATTTTTATTGTCAGTGTATAGAAATGCAACTGATTTTTGTGTGTTGGTTTGGTGTCCTGTAACTTTACTGAATTCATGTATTGATTCTAACAGTCTTTTGGTGGAGTGTTTAGGATTTTCTATATATATATATATGGTCATGTCATCTGCAAAAGATAATTTTGCTTTTTCTTTTTCCAATTGTATGCCTTTTCTCTCTCTCTCTCTCTCTCTTCCTCTCCCTCTCCCTCTTTCTCTTCCTAATTGTTGTGGCTAGTAACTCCAGTACTATGTTGAATAGAAGCGCTGACAGTGGGCATCTGTCTTGTTCCTGATGTTAGAGGAAAGGCTTTTAACTTTTCACCACTGTGTGTGATACTAGCTGTGGGCTTGTCATACATGGCCTTTGCTATGTTCAGGTACATTCCTTCTATACCTAGTTTATTGAGGATTTTTATCATGAAAGAGTATTTTTGTCAAATGTGTTTCGGCATCTGTGGAAATGATCATATGCTTTTAATCCTTTAATCTAGTAATGTGGCACATCACACTTTACTGTATTGTGTTGAATCATCTTTGCATCTCAGGGATAAATCCCACTTGATCATGGTGTGTGATCCTTTTAATGTGCTCTTGCGGTAGGTTTGTTGGTATTTTGTTGAGGGTTTTTACATCTATATTCATCAGAGATGTTGGCCTGTAATTTTCTTTCCTTGAAAGGTTTTTGTCTGGCTTGGGTATGGGAAATGCTAGCAAGTTTGAGCTTGTTCCTTCCTCTTCAGTTTTGGAAGAGTTTGAGAAAGATTGGTATTCTTTAAATGTTTGATAGAATTCGCCAATGAAGCCATCTGCTTTTGAGTTTTTATTTGTAGGGAGATTTTTGATTACTAATTTAAACTCTTGCTCATTATTGCTGTGTTCAGATTTTCTGTTACTTCATGATTCAGTCTTGAGAAATTGTATATTTCTGGGATTTATCCATTTCTTCTGAGTTATCTAAAATTTTGGTGATAATTCTTTACAGTGGTCTCTTAGGATTCTTGTATTTTTGTGGTATCAGTTGTAATATCTCCTCTTTCATTTATAATTTTATTAATTTGAATCATCATTTTTTATCTTAGTGTCACTAAAAGTTTGTCAATTTTATCTTTTCAAAGAACCAGTTCTTAGTTTCATTGGTTTTTTTTTTCCCCATTGTCTTTCTAGTCTCTTATTTCACTTATTTCTTTTCTAATCTTAATTATTTCCTTCCTCCTACTAACTTAGACTGTTCTTTTTTTAGTTCCTTAAGTGTAAATTTAGGTTGTTTATTTGAGATCTTTATTCTTAATGTAAGAAACTTCCTTCCTATAACTGTAAACTTCTCTCTTAGGACTGCTTTTGCTGTGTTCCATAAGTTTCGATATGTTGTGTTTCCATTTTATTTGTCTCAAGATTTTTAAAATTTGTCTTATGATTTCTTCTTTGACCCATTGCTTATCTATTCTGCAGTATTTTATTTGATTTCCATATATTTATGAATTTTCCACCTTTCCTCCTGTAATTCATTTTTCATTTCATACTATATTGGTTGGAAAAGATACTTGATATGGATAAATCTTCTTAAGTTTATTAAGAGTTGTGACCTAATATATGATTTATCTGGGAGAATGTTCCATGTGTTCTTGAGAAAAATGTGTAGTATCATGCTGTTGGATGGAATGATCTGTATCTTTTTGTTAGCTCCATTTGGCTAATGTGTAGTTCAAGTCCATTATTTCCTTATTGACTTTCTATCAGGATGATCTATCCATTGTTGAAAACGGGATATTTGAGTTCCCTACAACTGTTGTATTGCTGTCTGTTTCAGTCTTCAGATTTGTTAATAATTATATATATTTACTATTGTTATAGCCTCTTGGTGAGCAGACCCTCATATCATTATATAATGACCTTCTTTGTTTCTCAGTACAGCTTTTGACTTAAAGTCTATTTCGTCTGAGGTAAGTATAGGTACCCCAGCTTTTTTTTACCTGGAACATTTTTTTTTTTTTGTCCCTTCACTTTCAGCCCATGAGTGCCCTTAAAGCTTAAGTGAGTCTCTTTCAGGCACCATATAGTTGGATCTTGCTTTTTTATTTACTTAGCCACTCTGTGTCTTTTAATTGGAGAATTTAAGCCATTTGCATTTAAAGTAATTTTTAATAAGGACTTGCCATCACCATTTTGTTTATTCTTTCTAATTGTTTTGTAGTTCCTTTGTTTTCTCTGCTTTTCTTGCTTTTTTGTGGATTGATGATTTTTTGTAATGGTATACTTTGATTCTTTTCTCTTTTTATCTGTGAATCTATTATAATCTTTTACTTTGTGATTACTGTGATGTCCATAATACATCTTACTATAATAAGTCTGTTTCAAGCTGATAACAACTTCAATTGATTGAAAAAATTCTACATATTTACTTGCTCCCCCAACCTTGTATGTTATTGATGTCCAAATTTACTTGTGTGTTATGTTGTAGCAAAATATTCTAGCTATAGTTATTTTTAACACATTTGTCTTTAAACCCGTATGCTGGAGGTCAAAGTGATTTACACCCTATTTTTGCAGCATTAGAGTGTTTTGAATTTGACTATATATTTACTTTTTCCAGTGAATTCTATACTTTTTATATGTTTTCATGTTATTAATTAACATCCTTTCATTTCAGCTTGAAGAACGTCACTTATCATTTCATGTAAGGCAGTTCTTGTTGTGATAAATTCCCTCAACTTTTGTTTTTCCAGGGAAGTCTATTGCTCCTTCATTTTTGAAGGACCACTTTGCTGGGCAAAATATTCCTGGTTGGCAGTTTTGTTTTGTTTTTTTCTTTCATCACTTTGAATATTATCATCCTACTCTCTCCTGGCTTGCAAAGTTTCTGCTGAGAAATTCACCTTATTGGGGCTCCCTTGTATTTGGTGGATATATTTTCTTCTTGCTGCTTTCAAAATTCTCTTTGTCTTTGATTTTTGAGAGCTTGTTTATAAAGTATGTCTATAAAGTTCTCTTTAGGTAGAATCTCCTTGGATATCTTTGAGCTTTGTGTACCTGAATGGCCATATCTGTCCCCAGATTTGGGACATTTTCAACTGTTATTTCTTTAATTTTTCTGTCCTTTCCTCTCTCTCTTCTCCTGCTGGGACTCCCACATGTGAATATTGTTTCACTTGGCAATATCCCATAATTCACATAGGCTTTCTTCACTCTTTTTCATTCTCATGTCTTTTTTTCTCCTCTAACTGGATAATGTCAAGAGGTCTGTCTTCAAGTTTGTACATTCTTTCTTCTGCTTGATTGAGCCTGATTTGAAACTCTCTATTGCATTTTTTCATTTTGTTCCTTGTATTCTTTAGCTCTAGAATTTCTGTGTTGTTCTTTTGTTTGATTTCTATATCTTTGTTGAACTTCCAGTTTTGTTCATGTATTGTCCTTCTGAGTTCATTGAATTATTTCTCTGTATTTCCTTGAATCTTGCTGAACTTCTTTATTTTGATTTCTTGGTCAGATAACTCTCAAGTCCATTTCTTTGGTGTCAGTTACTGGAAAGTTACTGAGTACCTTTGAAGATGTCAGAGCTGGTGTCTTGGCATCTGGTGCATACAGAGAGAGCTGTCATGGTGCTTGGGTCCCGGAGCATAAGTGTATTTGTGGGGGGTGGTGCTGGTGTCTGAGATGCGAGGATGTGCAGGTTTCCTGTGAAACCTGTCTGGGTCTCTGGGCACCTCCACAGTGACTCAGGACCCGGGGTAGAGGGATGCAGCAGTGGCAGGATGACGGTGCGTGCGGTGGTGCCTTAGGACCCAGTGGCAGCATGCAGAGCAGTCCCAGTGCCACTCGAGCCCCAGCTTGGGACCCCAGGGGCAGGGTGCAGAGCAACAGCTGTGTGGCTCTGATGATTGCAGGTCAGAGCCCCAACTTAGGATCAGGGGAGGTTCAGCCCCAGTATGACTGGTCAGACCTACAGCTTGGGACCCAGAGCATTATCAGCACAGCCCTGCTGATGGCAAATCAAAGCTGGGTGCTGGGGGCAGGGCGGGGTGGTGGTGCCCAGCAGCAGCATAGCCCTGGTTAGAACAAGTTAGAGTCCCAGCAGTGCCACCCTTGTCTGGCAGGTCAGAGCCCTGACTTAGGACTTGGGCTGGGCAGGGGGGTAGGGTGAGGGGGGTGGGGGGGCATAGGGCAATTGCAGCTCCACCCTGTGGATGGCAAAGTTTTGTGGCATCCAGAGAGTGGGCACTGCAGCACCTGGGGCCCCCAGGGGTAGGTCTCACTGCAATGGCATTCCAGTCCCAGGGAGGAGGTGGGGACTTCGGGCAGCTCTGTTGGCTCAGTTCAATGTTCGTGAAGACAGTGGGCAACCTTGCTAGGCAAGGCTGCAAACACACATGGCCGTGATGAGGCTTTGCTGGGCTTCTTTTGTTCGCATTTTCGTCATGGGATAAAATCCTACCGAGCAGATCCCTCTTGGTGCCTGGTTCTCTGGACTCTGGGATGGGGTTTTGCAAGATGCTTCCTACGCCTTCCCATCAGCTATCCACGTTTGTTTGTTTGTCTTTAACTCTGTAGGGTTTCTGCTGCTTTCTTGCTTTCTGCTGATTTCTTGGTAGTCCAGAGCTTTTCCAAAGCTGTGTTTGTCAGTTTGTAGTTGTTCATTGTTTTTTTGTTTTTGTGGGGGAGCTTAGCACTGGGACTTCTAGCCCTTTGTCTTGCTGGTGTCACCCCTGGTAAATCGCCCTGCGGACGCTAACTGTGTCAGTGGTCTCAAAGAGCAGTCTCAGGCCCAGTATTTCGTTAGAACCACAGGATGCAGAAAAGCTGATATACTTACAGTTATGGTTCATTATAGCTGAAAAGTATAGATTAAAATCAGCAAAGGGAAAGGCACATGGGGCAGAGTCCAGGAGAAACCAGATATCAGCTCCCAGGTGCTCTGTCCCAGTGGTCTCACATGGGCATGCTTCATCCTCCCAGCACCAGTGTGGGACGGCACGTACAAAGTGTTGTCAACCAAGGAAGCTCACCTAAGCCTTGACATCCAGGATCTTTGTGTAGGTCAGTCACGTAGCCCAGTAGCACAGCTTGACTCCCCTTAGCTGCTCAGATTCTATCTGTCCTGAGCAGACTCAGCTGTATAACACTCACCATGCTTACAGCTGTTTTTATAAACTATCCAGTCAAACTGGTACCATGGGGCCCCAGATCTCTGGCATACAAAAACTCCTTATCACCAGAATATTCCAAGGGATCCGAGTTTATTTCCTGGGAGCTGGCCAAGGGCCAGTCCTGAAGATTGGCTCTTCTTGTGAATGCAGAGTTGCCTGTTCCGTCAGCCCTTTTCCTGCACACGTACCCACTGAAATACCAACCGGTGCTTTGGCTTGACCACTGACATCTCTATCTCCTTGGATCTTCAGTTATTGCTGGTGGACCTGAACCAGAACTTCTTAACATCATCTGCCAATTTCTCTGGTTCATTCTTCCAGATTCTCTTGAACTTCTGTATTAAAGATTGTGCTAATGACTGTGGTTTGCTGTGGGAGACCGATAGAGAGTGGGTTTGCTTTGATCTGCTGTACCTTCGTCTGCTCATTGTGCTCTTGGAGGTCTGGGTTCATTCGTTTGTGTTCTGTTTTGCTTCTTGCAATTTATGAAAGCTTGTCATTCTTCAGCAACATATGCTAAAGAATCACTATTTATTGATTCATTCACTTGTTCTTTCAATAAATATAAATTGAATACCTAATTACTTAAGGTGCATGCTCTAGGCACTGGGACTATGTGAATGAATAAACCTGACCAAACCCCACCTCCCATCGGAAATTACACTCTAGTCAGGACACAGACAATAAACAATACACATAATAAATGAGTAAATCACATTGTATGTAAGAAGCTAATACATACTAATGGAGAAAAATAAAATAGGGTAGGGAATTAAGGAAGAGTGGCAGGAATGACGATTGTGGGTTTTGCAATTTTAAGTAGAGTGATCACAGAAGGCCTCACTGTGAAGGTGAAATTTCAGTAAACATTTGAAGGGGATGAGGAAGCAAGCCCTTGAGGTATTTTGGAGGGGAGGATGTTGCAGACAGAGGGCATCACAGTTGAAAGACCCTGAGCAAGCAGCAAACATAGCACACTCTTAGACTAGCTAGGAGTCTAGCATGGCTTGCATGGAGGAAGAAGAGCTTAGGATCGTGCAGGTACTTGTAGGTCTCATAAGAATATTAGTTTTTACTCTAGATGAAGTGGGAAGCCATTGGAAATTTTTAAGCAGTGTAATAACATCACTGGTTTTCATTTTAAGAGCATCTCATTGGCTGCAGTGTTGAGAAGTGGGCATGGGTAGGAAGCAGGGAGCTTCTTAGGAGTTAATGGCAATAATCCAGATAATTAATGATCGTGACTTACATCAGAGTAGTAGCAATGGAAGTGGAAAGACACAGTCAGATCCTGGTTGTATGTTTTTGCTGAGCCAACAGGATTTCTGACAGATTGAACATAGGGCGTGAGAGAAAGAAAAGGGTTGAGGATCACTGCCTGGTCTTTGGCTTGAGCAATGGCAGGGATGGTGTTGCCATTCTCTGCCAATGGGGATTTTCGTTCATTTGCTTTGCTTTGGTTTGGTTTTGTGTGTGTGTGTGGTTTTTTGTTTTTTTTTTGTTTTTTTGGGGGAGAAACAAGCTTTTTGATGGCAGATTAGAAACTATGGGTTTTTTTTTTTTTTTAAGATTTATTTATTTATTTTGAGAGGAAGAGAGAGAGAGGGAGATTGAAAACATGAGCAGGAGAGGGGCAGAGGGAGAAGCAGGCTCCCCACTGAGCAGGGAGCCCAACATGGGGCTCCATCCCAGGACCCAGGGATCATGACCTGAGCCAAAGGCAGACGCTTAACGACTGAGCCACCCTAGGCGCCCCTAGAAACTAGGTTTTGGACATGCCAAATATGATGTTTCTGTTTCACATCCAGGTTTAAGTCCCCTACTAGACATCCATGTCAAGTAGGTGTTTCTGGGGCTGAGGGACCTGCTTGGAAATCCATCACCATAGAGACCATTTGGAGCCATAGTGAAGACAAGAGGTCTGAGGACTGAGTCCTGGGGGCACTCCTAGGATAAGGGTTCAGAGATAAGAAACCAGCAGAAAATTGAGAAAATGGAACTACTGATGAGGAGGGGAGCAAGAGATTCCTGATGTTCTAGAAACCAAGGGAAGTCTTCAGGAAGAGAATGTCATCAAACATGTCAGATGTTATTCATGACTTCTGTGAATGATGTAGATCACATTTTGAAAGGGTGAGGGAGCAAAATTGAGATAAAAAGAGAGAAACTTAATGAAAAGCTCCTGAACTTGAAAGAGACAGACCTGGGCCCCAGTCCCAGCTCAGTAGCTTGACAGGTGTAAGGTAGCACACCCACTAGGCATGGTAGGAGGCCTGGGAATGTTCTAAGACAACCGTAATGAAGACTGGAAGAGTGACCTTAGGAGAGGGGTGAAAGAATCCTCAGGAAGATTCAGCTGAGATTGGAGAGGGAACTGTAATCATTCTAGTCAGTATGTTTACGTGATTTCTTTCCCCTTCAGATGTGGGATAGAAAGGTGAGAAAGTAGAGACCGATTTATTCCAATGTTGGGAATTAGAAGGGGCAGAAGGAAAGAAGGCAGTGCAGTGAAGGGTAGGATGAACAAACAGTATACTCTACAATTTAAGAAAGACTAGGTTCCAAAGTGATTGCATCATGCTCAAAGTCAAGCAATATTTGGAACGGGAGGATCAAGAACAAAGTATCAAATGACAGCGCTTGAGAAAGGTGACGCAGTGTTCATAGATCGTAGAGAGCAACTATGCTTTCTTTTTCTGCATCAAGGTGAAAAAATGGTAAAGAAAGAGAAGAGAAATAGCAGTCAGGGCCCAGCCCTAAGACAGGCTGGCGGCACCACGGAGAGTGGGGAAGAGGGGGAGTGGGAGAGGGGGGTGGGGGGGGAACGGGGCAGGCCCATGTTTTTAAAAGAGGGGAAGTTAGGAGCCCAGATTTAGAGCATGAGAAGTGCGATGTCTTTCCTATGGGGGGAAAAATGTATAGATTGCTAACCTGTGGGATCAAGACAGAAGAATGTAAGGATCACTGGGAGTGCTTGTGGTTTAATTGAGAGTAAGGGAGCCACGTCACAGACCTCTCTGCCCTGTTCCCGCTCTCTCCCGCCCGCTCCCTCTCCTCCTCTGGGTCTTTGTTATTGTTCTGTTGGAGGAAGGAAGTCCTTCCAGGGTGCTCTGTCGTGATTTCAACGGACTTCTGATAGAGATGGTCAATAGGGTCTTGCATTCAAGACCAAGAAAATACCATGAACAGAGTGGAAAGTGCCCAGTTAGGGAGAAGCTGAGCGTTTGAATGAGAGGCAGTGGTGTGGAGTGGAAGTGACCCTAACGCGGGTTCGGTACTGTTTCACCTGCAGCTTGAGCAGGTTAACTTCTGGGAGCCTCAGTTTCTTGTTGCAAAATGGGAATAATAAAGCCTACCTTTTTGAGTTGCTCTAGGGCTTAAAGGACATGAAACCCTTGTTGTCCCTGACAGTGGGTTAGAGATCTCTTCCTCTACTTTCTTGCCATATCCTACTCCTCACCCCCTACGAAATACCCAACGACCACTCAACACTACGGGAAGGGGGTGGTGACAAATGAAAGCAGAATTTTAGACCACGTGTAGTGGAAGGGAGTGAAAAATTGGAGACGATGGGGAAAATAAATGTGAGGAGGACTCTTCTTTGCCTCATGTCCTCAAGAAATAAAATCCCATTCCTATGAGAGAAACTAGATTTAAAAATTCATTAGTTAGTATTTTGCCGTGGATGAATATACATGAAACTGAATTTCAGAAGCTTTTTCGTGAAATTGTTATACTTCTATTGCACACCCAAGCATTTTTAGCCCTCTTCATTTAAAGTCCTGATCAACGAGTGGATTTTCTAAAAGGCATCACATTGTTTTAGCCGCTGAGTTTTATCACTGTTATTTTTAACTTTTTGTTTTGACATGTTGCTTTTAACTGTAATTAAAAATTATTGGCATCTGTGTTTACTTTTTAGCTTGTGCATACCTTATCTTCATAGCAGAAACTAATTAGTATGTGAAGTACAGTACCATTAAATCTGCATTAAGGGGGAAGAATTCTAATCTGATCATATGCAAAATATGGTAGAAAATACATTTTAATATTTGAAAGATACATACACAGTATTAATTCCGCTCACATTCTTATGATAAAGAAATACTGTTTTAGCATTTGTTTCCATACATCTTGCCTTGGCTTCTTCCCTGTGGTTAGGCAGATTGCAGAACTTAGAAAAAAAACTAATCTTCACTCCTGAAACTTACAAAGTGATTTAGGAAAATAACTATCGTATGTGGTGGGCCTGTTTTAAAAAGTAGAATGGGGGCACCTGGGTGGCTTAGTCGGTTGAGCATTGGACTCTTGCTTTCGGCTTAGATCGTGATCTCAGGGTTGTGGGATCAAGCCCCGCGTTGGGCTCCGCGCTCAGTGGGGAGTCTGCTTGTCTCCCCCTCCTTCCGCCCCTCCTACTGCTCACACTCTCTCTCTGACTCAAATAAATAAGTAAATAAATCTTTTAAAATAAAAAAATAAATAAAAGCAGCATGAACTACCCTCTGGAAATATTTTCTGAAGCCCTAGAATATCTTTTCTGGTTTCAAATGGGTTTCACAGCTGGCTGGCTGCCTCCAGCCCCTTAGCGTCCTCAAGCATAACCTGCAAAAATGGTATCTCTTCTGTGAATCTCCTTCTGACTGCCTGTAAAGAGATGTTTCTTTTGAGATACCCTCATGCTGAGGCAGGTTACTTTTGGATTATGACTTAATTTTATATCTCAAAAAGATTCCAAAATGGCCCCCTTTTTTCCTGCTCCCACTGCTACCACAGTGGTCTGAGCCATCCTCATTTCTCTGTCGGTTTCCTTGTTGCCCCCCTGCTTCATCTTTGCTATTTTTGCTGTCCTTCTACTCAGAGGAGCCTGACTAAACCTTTAAAAATAGAAATCAGACTGTGTCACCCCCTGCCTCCCCCATCATCACATTATCCACCTTACACTCTTCTAGTAATGTTAGTTTTTCTTCATTACCTCATTTAGGATAGTAGATATCCCCATTTTTTCTTCATGTCACTCATCAGCATTAGTAATTGTTTATTAAGTTGGATATTTACTCATCTGTTATGTCTTCTCCACTGGCCTGTGACTCCGTGAGCAGAGGGATTATGTCTTTTTTTTAAAACCACTTTATACCTGCACTGTCATTAGCATTTAGTTGAGGGCACATCAAGGGTTTTGGTTTTTAAAGATTTTTTAAAATTTATTTATTTGACAGAGAGATAGCACAAGTAGGCAGAGCGGCAGGCAGAGGGAAAGGGAGAAGCAGGCTCTCTGCTGAGCAGGGAGCCTGATGCGGGGCTCGATCCCAGGACCCTGGGATCATGACCTGAGCTGAAGGCAGCTGCTTAACCGACTGAGCCACCCAGATGCCCCATGGGTTTTGTTTTGTTTTGTTTTGTTTTGTTTTTAAGATTTTATTTATTTATTTGAGACAGAGAGAATGAGAGACAGAGAGCATGAGAGGGAGGAGGGTCAGAGGGAGAAGCAGACTCCCTGCCGAGCAGGGAGCCCGATGCAGGACTCGATCCCGGGACTCCAGGATCATGACCTGAGCCGAAGGCAGTCACTTAACCAACTGAGCCACCCAAGCGCCCAAGGGTTTTGGTTTTTAATGACTGGATTTGGTTGTGTTTGTCACAGAGTAGCCACCTGTACAATGCTTCCTGATGTGTTTCATGTGCATCACATGAATGCTGCTAAACTGCAGTAGGTCTCTGCCTTTTTCCCTCATTAACATTGGTCGCCATCTGTGTAGGGAGATGGAAAGTTCCCTGAGGGCAGGGATCCTTGTCTTTGTTGTTCGGGGCCATGTCTGCAGTGTGTAGAGCAAGGCCAGAATAGATTTGGTGCATATTTATGGAAGGGTTGAGTGAATAAATGAAGCCCCACACCCCTGACATCTGGAATTTATTCCTATGATCAACAGTTCAGTTCAGCAAACATTTATTAAGTCTCTGCTGTGTGCTAATCATTATGCTAGGCCCTGCGGGTGCAGAAATCAGTAAGTCATGCTATCATTTCTGCTTGTGATTTAGTTTGCATTAAGATGCTATTATTCTAATTCGTTTAGAAACTATAGTATGATGTGACAGAGGCTTTCGAACTATTTGAGCACTTAAGCCTGACTCTTATTAAACAGATAATTCAGGAGTGGTTTCATACCCATGCTTTGTTTCACTCCCAGTTTTAAACATTGTGTTGTTAATTACACTTGCCTTGTTCAGACGTGGCTGGCCCTGCCCTCTTGGAATGGTTTCCAGGCCTTAGCATCTTTGATCAATCTGTTTCTCATTTATCTTCTAGGTCTGACTGAGGTCAGATGATAAATATAATGCAGTGACCCAGTGTTTTGCTCTCCACATCTTGCTTACAAACTAAGTGTGATTTGCTGACAGTGTGGAGACATTAATCCAGCAAGAGCTTTGTTTAGGATCTTGCTAGAGGCAAAGACCGGAGATGCTGTGTTAGTTTCAGCAATGTCTTCCTTTCCTTTCTTCTTGAAGATGGTGTTATTTTTGAAATATGAAACATTTTTCCAGTTCTCCATATGTTGAAGAAAATCTCTCCTAGTTCATTTTTGATGTCAAGATGAGATTTATGTACAAGATTGGGGAAATACACTTACTTTTGGTTTGAAATACACCCAGATTTTTTAAGTTGTCACCTAAAGTAGGTTGTGACTTTTCTTTTTTTTTTTAAGAAGCACGTTAAAAAGCCACAAGCAGAAAGATACAATTTTTATATTCTGTGTTTCTATTTCTAAAATGTATAGTTGACAATTAAATCTTATCTGTATATTTTATGTTCCTATATTCAGGAACTGATTTTTCTCTTAAGTAGGAGACTTACAAATTCTATGATCTTGACTGAAATATATCCTTTATATCCTCCTGAATAAAATATACTACAAACATTGAAATATTAAGTACTCCATGCCTAAATATTAGCCGCTAAGGCATTGCCTTCAAGGGGAAGGGTAAACTATTTAATCGTCTGTGTCCCTGATAACTTTTTGGTGATTTTTATATCATTATCAATATAATCTGATTAAGTATGACTGAGTGTGTATGAGTTTATTATACCTTACAGCCATCTGATTTAAATCATTAATTTGATCTTTTTTTGGAGGGGATGTGGAGGAAAAGCATAACAATAAAGGAAACATGTCCTCGTCTCTTCACATCTTTTTCTGTCTCTGGAGACAGAACCTCTTCTGGTCTTAGAGAAAGAATGAAAATTTGATTTTACCACTGCTTAGTACATATATTAAAGGTTTCCCTTTTTCTTTTGTAGGATGAAGTGGCGCATACTCTGACTGAGAGCAGAGTATTAAAGAACACCAGACACCCCTTTTTAACAGTAAGTGACTCAAGGGCAGATGTGATAATCATAACATTTTAAATTTAAGGGAGTTTTATTGAAACAACTAAGCCATGAAAAGTAACATTTATTTAGGTATGCCATTTTCTTTGTGGAAAGACTAAGTCTTATTCCTTTGACCTTATTGCAACGTAGGGCCTAAGTTTACAATATGCATGCATTTGTCTTCCCTCCCCTTATACAACCATTCCTTTTTTGAGATTTTTTTTCCTTCACGAATTTCACTGCCTTCAGAAACAAAAAACCATAGAGCAAATATACGGAGACCACTGAGAAAATGGTAGACTTACAAGAAATTCTTAGTATTAAATGTGAGGGGTTTGTGTTTCCTTTGTTCACTGGCTTCTGATAAATATTTAAATGATCAAGCAGCATTGTCTCCAGATATGAAAGGCAGAAAATCTTTACTGAACATTTTTTATAGAAATTGAGACCTCCCATAGGTATAGAGTACTTTAAGAAACCCAGGAATACTGAATACATTAAATTAAAGGTAAGCTGAGTCATGATATGTTTTCTTGACTTGCATGCATATTACTTGTTTTGAAAGAAACTGATTTTTTCTATAGTCTTGTACTTAGATTGCTTATAATAGAGACAATTTGTTCCTGGTTCTAAGCATATTAAGATTAAAAATAACAGGTAGAAAAGAAAGAGGAAAAACAAATAACCGGTAGACTTTCCAAAGGGGGAATCTTTCAAAGATTTAGGATTATGTAAAGTAGGAATGTTTTCAGAGGTAATAATCAGATACCTAGACTTACTTTGTTACGTTACTGTGTGTATATTGTCCAGTGTAATAAGATAGCTCTAAAGTTCTGATACCATTGTAACCTATACAATTATATGAACCAACTCTGTTGAATTCAGTCATGTTATGCACCCACCCAGTGTGCAAAAAGCAGTGCTGGAACTATATTAGAAGCCCGAACATAACTGCTCTAGCTGTATTCCTGAGACTTCCTCAGTTGAAGGTCGTGCAGATGGGAACTTTGGGGACTAACTAATACAGTTACAAATAGACAGCATGATAGATTGAGAGGTGCCCATCACAATTACTAAGTGTATTTTTACTTAAAATTTTAATTTTAACCTTTCCACTAACAGTAGCCAATGCTGATCTAAACAAAATTTGTTTTATGTTCTTCAAAACTCTTCAACACTCTTAAGGAATAAGTAGACTCTTTAGGACAAGAATGATTCATTTCATCCCTCAAGCTTACTGTTTCTAAGTATTCTATTTTGGTATCGTTATAAGAATACTGGATTATAATGTAACATTTTTTCTTTTTCATTTCAAGTCCTTGAAATATTCCTTCCAGACAAAAGACCGTTTGTGTTTTGTGATGGAATATGTAAATGGGGGAGAGGTGAGTCAAGAAGTTAATCCAGCACTTGAATATGCATGGTAGTCCTGTCATCCTTTCTCATAATTACTGAAAATATAAGTTATAATGTAACAGTTGTCTACTTCCTGGCAAGGATTTGGGTAGATGGGAGCTGAGTCATTTCTAATGAAATGTAATGGTCGCTTGTTTTTTTTATGACTGCTTTTACATATTGGAAAGCATAATCATATTCTTTGTCTCCCTATATTTTTTAAATGTAAAATATCTTAGCACAAATATGCTTTTGGAAATCATGTGATTTTGAAAGCCGGAAATACAGGATTTATGGTGCTTTGCAAAGTTCTTTTCAAATGTTTGTGAAACTGGTAAAAGATTATTTAGCCCATTTTAAACTTACTTGAGCCGTACTCTGTAGGCACATCGTGCTGAGTTCCCTCTTCTTTTACATAGTAGTTAGAGTAACCTTGACTATATGTGAGAGATTTTGAAAGGATCTTGTAGTTTTGAAGAGAAATGCAATCAGCATAGTAGTACATCTCACCTATTCCTTTGTTCCCCTGTCCTTTGTCTTCCCTGTTTTGGATCAAAATCAATGTGAGGGAAAATTTGAATTTACTAGAATAGTTAACTGGAAATATTTTACACTGTGGGCTTTCTGAAATAAATTTAATTATTAAATAGAGGATTGTATCTCACAGACCTTAAAGTAGTTTTGTTTTTCAAAATAAATGGATTAAATATCCTCTATAGAATATCTTCTCCTATAGAATTATCTCACTTGTAGGAATTGCAAACATTCATCCATTCATTTGGTAATCACATTTTAAATGCCAAGGCAGTGTAGGTTTACCAGAATGTGCTAAGACATCATCTTTCTATGAGGACATTTGTAATTTACCTTGTAAGTGTATTATAAATTAGAATGTATAGTGAAGGACCTAAGTGTTCACAAATTCTTATTAGAAAATTCTTTATGAAAAAAAGGTTAAAAAAATAGAAAATGCTTTCTGGGTGATTTGGCATTAAGGGTAGTCCTTCAGTGCTTACTGAGATTTCAGCAGGGGACTGACTTGAGAAGATTCTTCAGGCAGAGGGGATCATGTGAACAGAATCACCGGGGTGAGCACAGGGCAAAAAGAACCTGAGTAGTTGGATGAGAATAGCCCAGGCATTGCAGTCAGAGGTTGTCTGAGAAAATACAAAGATGATGAACTTTGTGGAATTGCACAGGACCAGTCCACCTTAATGACCACTGAATCGGGTATGGGTAGAAGGAGAGAGGGATCAAAAGTGGCTTTGGTTTGGAATCAGGGAGAACTAATAGAGTGAATTTACAAAGAATGTGTCGAGGGTAAGACTATCAATTTGGGTGGTTTGAATAAATAGGTTAAGTGAATGGCTGAATAAACTCTCTCCAGGAGCACGGATCAACAGGGTGTTTTAAACTGGAAACTGCTGAGAAGTAGGAAGAAAAATAGAAAGTAATGTACTATATAGTTTATTTTGGGGACAAAACTTGAAAATCTTTTTTCAAGAAGGGAGTATCTTTTAGTGTAGTTATAAAATATGTATTTTTTGAGGCTTTGTGCAAGGCACCCTGATATAGGTATTGTGGGACATAAAATCTGAACCAAACATAGATCTTACCCTCAAAGAGTTTACAGTCAAGTGGGGAAGATAAGGTACAATACCCATGCTAGGTGTAAAGTGATAATTATCACTTGTTTCGGAACTACAGATGAAGAACCACGGGACTTCGCGGGAGGGAAGAGGGTTCTGTGTGGTGTGGTGAGGGAAGCTTTGGAGCCTCTGGGGCGGGGGGCTGCACCCCCACTGTCGTTCTAAACCCAGAGTACTTCTGAGATTAATTAACTGATGATTGCTGAAACAATTTTACACACAAAAACAGATTTTCAGACTAGCCAGATGGTTTTCTTTAGCACCGAAACTCCTACATTATTTCTCTCTTTTTTCAGAATTTCTGTTTCGAGAATGTGTTATAGATAAAGACTAAATAATTTCATAGATTGCGGCAGGTGAACTGATTCTGTATGTGGTATATAATTTTCATGTGCGTGGATAGTAATTACAGCATTTCTGTGTATATATATATATAAAAGTAAATTTTGATTATATTTATGCAATTTTAGTAAAAATGAAAGTTTTGTATATATAATTTCCCAATTTTTCTCTCTTTAAAGTTATCACATATTTTTAAATACATTTTAGATGCACTTTTGAATGTACTTTGTAAATACAAATAGTTACCTAGTTCTTGGAACTTGATGTGATTATTTCTATTCTTAAATTTATCATTTCTGCAAAGGAAATCTATGTTCAATATATCTTTATCGTGACTTACTTAATTTTGGTTTTGCTTTAGGTTCACCATGACATTTATTCTGCCCAGGGATGCTTCCTAGAAATGTAGAAAACTCCATTGCTGTAGAAAAAATATTAAACATGGTACTTATGTTTGGTAATAGGTTGAAATAGAGGTAAAGTAAGGGAAGCTATAAACTCACCCAGGCAGTCCGTACCAGCACTCACAGATGCACGGGGGTGTTACCCTACTAGGAACCTCTGGGTGGCATCTAAGAGACCAGCCTGTTGAAAAGGAAGCTCTGGGGGCACCTGGGTGGCTGAGTCAGTTAAGCTTCCAACTCTTGATTTTGGCTCAGGTCATGATCTTAGCGTTGTGGGTTTGAGCCCTATGTTGGGCTCTGCATTCATTGCAGAGTCTCCTTGTCCTTCTCCCTCTGCTCCTCCCCCACTCACTTTCTCTCTCAAATAAATAAAAAATCTTTTTAAAAGAAAGAAAGGTAACTCTGGTAAACAGTGCTCACCCAAAGGGCAGCATCCTCAAATCTCTTTATATCCAACCTGTGCCTCAAGATGAGCTTCTTTAGTGAGCCTATTGAAGTAATTATAAGTAGCCCAATTTTTACTTAATTCATACTTGTCTTGATTTTTAATTAGCAATAGCATCCTTTTAGCCTGTGTTCTGGAATGTTTTATCATGAAGTATAAATACAGCAGTTGAGACATTCTTTTTCTGACCTTCACATTTTTGTGAATATATGAACTTATTTCAGCCTAATAGATAGCACAGGAATTTAGCATGCTCGCAGCCATGCTTATTACTATCCCTGTGTTTGCCTGTATTGCTTAAAGCACTAAATATATCTTGATGGAAGTGGATTGTGAGAGGATATTGGTGTAAGAAATCAACAGTGGCTGCTTATAGGCATATCAGTACAATAGGGATCACATCATAATTGCGGTTAACTACATGAATTCAAGAAATGGGGTCAGAAAGAGACAGCATAGAGATAGATAGATAGGAAGGAAGGAAGGATATGGTGATTCTGCCATTTTTCTTGATAAGTGTGTTCACAGAGTCACCGTAAGATGAGAAATAAATTTGCTGTTCTTTTATGCCATGTCAGTTTCTACTTGGCATCCATAGAATTTCATGGGATATAAGCTCTGGTGCGTAAAAATACATAGTTTTCATAAATCATTGTCATTAAGTGCCTTGTAACTACAGATGTTCATTTAAGAAACTGCAGTATTTCAGTGTTGGAGGAAGAACTGCTGGGCTTAACTATATTGAGACAGTATGTTGGATCTGCAGTGTGGTACCTTCCTTAGGAATTTGCAAGAATGATTTTGGTTATACTTCATAATTTATGTTTGAACTTTAGAACCTATCCCATTATAGTCCACTTGCCTATTAAATATTTAATGAGCAACTACTATCGACTGGACCTCAGCAGATACAGAAATAAGGAAAACATGGTACTTTCTTTTAAAAGATGACTATGTAGTTGGGGTTATGGAGAAGAGAATATGCATGTACTTTATAGTGTCATTATTGCTATAAAACACTGGTTGATGTGGGATACAGAGAATGGGCACTTGAATCAATCCAGAAAGAAGAGAGAAGAGAAGGGGGGAGAATGTCAGGGTAGGAAATGAAACACTTCCTCAAGTGGTTGCTAAGCTAAGACTTTAGTTTAACTATAACTTCGATCACTCAGAATGAGAAGGAGAACATTCCTATACAGAGGAAATAAAATATGTAGAATATACAGGAATATGCCAGTTCTCCCCCACCTGTCCAGATATAACACAGTGTATGGGGTGATGCATAAAGTCCTGCAGAGAAAAGCCAAAAGAGTCTGAGGAAGTAGTCAGCATCATATTAGGACAGATTTTCTCTCCCAACCAATTTAGATTTTATCCTGAAGACAATGGAGCATCATGGAAGGATTTCTGTAAGAAAATGTTTCAGAAAGAATATGTTGTAGCAATAGCAAGCTTGGATTGAAGACAGAACTGGAAACAGGGAAACTACTTGAGAGGATACTGCATTTAGATTTTTACTAATTTAGTCATAAACTGATAGGGTCATTAATTGAGGTAATATTAGAAGGAATAAAATTCTAATCATGTTTAGGTACCAGAATTTCCAGGATTGATTGATTGACTTTTAAAGATTTATTTATTTATTTTAGAGAGAAAAAACAGAGAGCAGGTGCAGGGGGAGGGGCACAGGAAGAGGGACAGAGAGAATCCCAAGCAGACTCTGTGCTGAGTGCGGAGCCTGACCTGGGGCTTGATCCCACAACCCATGAGATCATGACCTGAGCTGAAACCAAGAGTCAGACCGCTTAACCAACTGAGCCACCCAGGTGCCCCTAGTAGTTCCAGGATTTAATGACTAAATGGAAAGAAAAAAAGTCAGTTTCCTGTTTGCTGCTTGGGGGGAACTGCATGGATAGGCTGTTCAAAAAGTCAGGAAACACAGGATGAGGAATAAGTTCTGGTGTGATAATCTTATATTTGAGGTACCTAGTGAGGCTTACAGGGAAGTAGAATTAGGTCAGAGATACAAATAGGCTTCATCAGCAGGGCTAAAACCAAAGAAGGGAAGAAAGGTCGAGGGTGAGAGAAGTATGTAAAGTTAGAACATTAGTGACCAAGAATGGCACCTGGAGACACCAACAGTAGACGTGTTGGTGATGAGAGAAGCCTAAGGAGCATCCTGGGGAGAAGGAGCCAGGCAAGAGAAGCCTACGAAGCTAAATACGGTGTATTAAGTAGAACAGAGAACAGTAAATCCTGCAAGATAACAGTTGAAAAATGTGCATTGGATTTGACAAAGACTAGTTCCTAAGCAGGTGCATGGATTCTTCCTTTTTCTTGGGTTGATGCAAAGCATGAACCTTGGCAATAGAATGGAATGTACAGGGGTGGGTTTGGAGCTCAAAGTTGTGAAAGTGAATTCAGGGCAGCCTTGGATAAACAGTCATTCAGCATCTGGAGAACAAATTATAAAAGCACTCTAGTAATGTAACAAGTGACACTGCTGCTAACATATCCAAATCAACCCTCTTTTTGTAGCTTAGGTATTACTGAATTTACATAAGAAGGAGAAAAATATTCTGAGAACAAAAAGAAAAAGTAAAGTGAAAACTGACTAAGATGGTGCTGGTCAGTTTAGAATGCCTCTACTTAGGGGATGCCTGGCTGGCTCAGTTAATGGAGTGTTCGACTCTTGATCTTAGGGTTGTGAGTTCGAGCCCCACATTGGGGGGTAGAGATGACTTAAAAATAAAATTCTTAAAATATAATAATAAAAAAATAAAACTTGTATGCCTCTACTTAGGATTCAGCCGTATTTCTATTTCTATTTCTTTCTGGACCTCTGTAAACCTCTCTTCAAGCTGAAATCGGAAGTTAAGATACCCATTAGAGGATAAAGGGAAGTCACTGTGTAGAAATGTTTATTCATCTGATAAATTCTTCACGTTCCTCTATTTATGTGGATGGGGTGAACTAACACTCACTTATTCACTATTCTTGTCTGTACTTAGCTCATTGTACACTATATTAATTACCTTGATAAAATTCACTTTATTTTTTGCATATGACTTTGAGTTTCATGCCAGTCTTGAGATCCTCTCATACTTATTTCAGATTTTCATTATTTGGCTGGCATTTTTGTCTTCAGTGAACCAGAATCATCTCATTTTAAATTCACATGAGGCAGAAGTCCAGAGAGTCAGCTTTCTCGTTCTACTTACTAATTTATGGAGGTGTGATTTGGGTGATTTTTAAATTAAAAGTATCATTTTATATTCATAGTGATGATTTTGAAAATTTTACTAGATTTATATGTATATAAATATCTTTATTGTTCAGGAGTCTGACAAGTTAATTTCTTTGCTAATTGTTGTAGTTATTAATATATTACGTAGGTTATATCAGAATTCTATTGCTTTCATCCAAAGCTTTTTCAAAAATTCCCAAGCCAAGAAAGATGCATTATAATATTCACTTTAGCACATAAAGTTGAAGGCAAAATAAGTTTGGGAAGATTTTAATATATACTTCAGTATATACTGTATTTTAGTATACTTTTATAATATTTCAAGGCTAGTTTTCTAAGATAAATCATTAAGCCAATATATCACTGCATCTAAGGTAATAATTCAAAGCCTTGACTAGCCTCAATATCTAAGAGGCTTACTTTCATACCTAGAATCTCAGATGAGGTGACTGGAACTGTAGGAGCTGGCCAGGCTTTGCCTATTTCCACGATTCTTCTCCTCTCTGTGGTTATGGCACAGCACCACATTTTTAGGGTAATTAAACTTCTCACACAAAGGTTGGATTACTCAGAGTGAGCATATGGAAAGAGTGGAAAACCAAAGACACAATATATGTACAATTGGAGACCTTGAAGAAAAAACACAAGGCATCGCAACACGATACCTAAATATTAAAAAGTATAATCGCTCCAAGTATAATCTCCAAACACAGTATCTAGTCATTTGTGTTCTGCATCTTTCACTTTGCTTATTACTTTAAAAACTCTTCAGAACTGTTGCATATATCAGTAGCTTGTTTCTTTTTATGGATTTACTCCCATTACATGGTAGCATCATAATAGGCTTACACAATCACTAGTAGATAGGCATTTGGGTTCTTTGCAGTTTGGGCTATTATGAAAAAAACTTGTGAATATTCCAGCACAAAACTTTGTATGGACATACATTTTCAGTTATCTTGGCTAGATATCTAGGAATGTAATTTCTGTGTCATTTGGTATATTCAACTTCATAAGAAACTGCCAAATAGAATTTTACATTTCTAGGATGTTATTTAACATCATCACCACACTTGGCATGGTTAATCTTTAAATTTTACCCATTTTGGTGAGTGTGTAATGGTATTTTGTAGTTTTAATTTGAACTTCCTGAACAACTAATGATATTGAGCATCTTCCTGTGTTGATTTGCCATTTGGATATCTTCTTTTGATAGGCTTTCTTAAAAGTGTCTTTTGAAGGACAACTATTTTAAAGTAGATGAAGTACGTTTCATCAGGTTTTGTGTGTGTGTGGTTTTTGCATTTGGTATTTAATTTAAAACATCTTTTCCTCACCCAAGTTTAAGATTTTTTCTCCCATGTTTTCTTCTAAAGGGGTGAATAGTTTTAGCACTTACATTTAGGTCTATGATCCATTGCAAATTATTTTTTGTATATGGTGATATATAACAGTCAGCATTCTCTTTTTTTTTTTTTTGCATTTGGATATCTAATTGTTCCAGCATATTTTTTGAGAATATAATCTGTTTCCCATTAAATTACCCTGACACCTTTGTCAAAAATGAATTGACCATTTACATGGGGTTGATATCTGGACCCTCTCTTTTGTTGCATTAATCTCTATCCATTCATTCTTATGCCTGCCACACTGTAAGTGTTAAAATTGGGCAGTTTGGGTCTTCTACTTTTGCTTTTCTTTTAAAAATATTGCTTTGACAACTTTATTTCCTTAACATTTCCATATAAATTATAGAATAAGCTTGTTGATTTCTACATAAAGGTCTCCTGCACTTTAACTGGGCTTATATTAAATCTGTTGATCAATTTAGAGAGTTGACATATTAACAATATTGCATTCTGATCCATGAACATGGTATAGCTTTCTGATTATTTAGATTTTCTTTAAATTTTTCAACAATATTATATAGTTTTAGTGTACAGGTCTTGAACATTTTTTGTTAAATTTATCCTGAACTATTTTGGTTTTGATGTTATTGTAAGTGCTTGGTCTTCCAAATTTGAATTGTTGGTTGATAATATATAGAAATGCAATTGATACTTATTACCCTTGAATCTTACATTCTTGCTAAAAAAATTTTTTGTAAGTATGTTGAGATTCTCTGTGTAGATGATCATTTCATGTGAGAATAGACACAGTTTTACTTCTTTCTAATCTCATGCATTTTTGTTTCTTCTTTATTCTGCTAATACCTTGAATTTTGTTATTTGATTTTTTAATGTTAAACCAATTTTGCCTTTCTTAGATAAACCCAACTTGGTTATGAGATAGTATCCTCTTGATGTGTTGTTGGATCCAGTTTGCTAAAATTTTGTTAAGAATTTTAAATATTTGTTCCTTCGTAATATTCTTTAGGTCCCTCCTCTTCCCAACCTCAAGTAATGTCTCTTGAGTTTGGATTCAAGATAATGTTGACCTTTTGAAATGAGTTGGGAAGCATTGCTTCCTATTCTGTTTTCTGGTAGATTTCATCAGTGAAACTTTTGGACCAAGAGTTTTCTTTGTAGGAAGGTTTTTAACAATGAATTGAAAAAATATATATATTTATATATATTTTTTCAATTCATTGTTAATAAAAACATATATATTTTTTTTCATGCATTTTTTTTTAGTAAATTTTGGTAGTTTGTGTGTTTCTAAGAATTTGTTCATTTCATCTAAATTTTTAAGTGTATTTGCTTAATATTGTTAATAACGTTCTCTTGTTATTGCATTAGTGTCTGTAGGGAGCAGTGGTTAACGTCTCTCTTTTAATATTGCAATTTGTGTCTTCTCTCTTTTTATTTCTGATCATTCTTCCTAAAGGTTAATAATTTTTATGGATATTTTCAGCTTTAGGTTCTACTGATTTTCTTCTATTATTTTGGGGTTGTCTATTTCAGTGATTTTTGCTCTTATCTTTATTATTTCCTTCCTTCTGGCTACTTTGGGTTTAATTCGCTTTTCTTACCCTGTTTCATAATGTGGAAACTTAAAACATTTATTTAAACCTTTTTTTTTCTAATATAAGTATTTAATATATAAACTAACCTGTAGAAACCAATTTTATGTTGTATTTACATATGAATATTTATAGCATATTTTTAATATTATATATGTTTTCACATTTTTTTATATCTATTCTTTTCCCAAGTTTACTAATTTCTCATGTCCTATCTTTTTTGGCCAATGGACTATTTTAAGATGTATATTTTCCAAATAAGGTTTATCATTTGGAAATGTTTATTGAGTGCTTATTGTGTTCTGGTCTTAGGGTGCACTGGGGTGAATAAAACAGTCATATTAGAAAATAAACCCAATAAATATTATAATAACAATTAACAGAATGCTATGGTATGAGAGAGAATAATGGAGAACGTACTTACTCTAAATTGAGTTACCTGTTTGAGGAAGTAGCATTTAGATTGAGACTTGGTAGCAAAAAGTATGGGGAAGCGGGTTCTGGGGAAGGAGCTGCATGCACAGAGGCTGTGGTGAGAGCAGCTTCTTGAAAATGAGACTGTATGAAGCTCCCAGCTCTAGGTGCACTGATCTTTCAACAAAGATGTGTTGCATTCGTATTCTTGTTCTACACTTTGAGAAGCTGTGTTCTCTAATAAGTCCTTTCTCTTATGCAGTTCATATTATGCTATTATGAAGGAGACTTAAGAAGCTTCTTCTTAATGGAATAATTTATACATTTATTGTCTCAAATTAATAGAAACTGTAGTTTTAGTGTAATAAATAGATGATATGTCTTAGAGATAGACAACCTAAGTTTGAATCTTTACCACTTAATAACTATGTGATGCTAGGCAAATTTTATAACATCTCTAAGCCTTAGTTTGCTCATTTCTATGATGCAGATGATAATTCCATCTATTTTATAAGGGTGTTTTGAGGATAATTCATGTAAATCACTTGGGGTACAATGCCCAACAAGTAGTAGTACTCAAAAATAGTGCCTATTGTGGGGCGCCTGGGTGGCTCAGTCAGTTAAGTGTCTGACTTTCAGTTTAAGCTCAGGTCATGATCTCAGGGTCGTGGAGTGGAGCCCCATGTGGGGCTCTGCACGCAGAGGGGAGTCTGTTTAGGATTCGCTTCCTCTGCCCTTCCAACCCCCACTCCAACCACCCCCCGCACTCGCTCTCTCTCCCAATAAATCTTTTTAAAAAATAGTGCCTATTGTGATAGTAATGGGAATAATCACTTATATTTAATCATTTATTATATTTAATCATCTGTAATATGGAGATAACATGTAGCTTTTATGATTGTAGTTAGAATGTACCGCTCTTAATGCCCCCAAATGGTAATATTTATTATTTTTATTATATTGATATTGGCTATATTTCACAAATAACCCAGGTATTTCACGTAAATCCTAATAAATGTAACTATTTTAAAGCAATTACCTTGAGAACTTTTACCTTTTTAAAAGTATACTTTATTTTCCAAATGAAGAATCAGTTAATATTTAATGTGGTAGACCTGAGCAGTCTCTTCTTTAATCTTGATAATATATTTAATAAAATATTTTAATAAAATATTTTAATATAAATTATTTTGATTATAATAATGGATTGGGAATTTAAAATGATTTTTTAAAGGAAGCTATTTTTTGTCTTTTCATATTATTAAGTATTTTCAGTAGGCCACTTCTAATGCCAGAAAATTTTCTTAGCTTGTATTGCATCACTTTTTTTGTTTTGTTTTGTTTTGTTTTGTTTTGTTTTTGCATCACTTTTTAAAAAATTGCCAGTTTACAGGCTACTCATTCAAACTGGTGGTCTAGAATTCTTTTTGCATTTTCAGACTTGTAGGAAGAGGCCAGGAAGTAGACGAATAGGGCTTGAGGCATTTAGCTGATAATTTGTAGCTAACACAGTTTCAGTGTCTAGCAACTCTGACCTTAGATCCTTGTCAGTTCTTCTGTGGTATCCTAAAGGTTTAATTTGTATTTCAAGAAATATATATTGGGAATGCCTGGGTGGCTCAGTCAGTTAAGCATCTGCCTTCGGCTCAGGTCATGATCTTGGGGTCCTGGGAATCCAGTCCTGCATCAGGCTCCCTGTTTAGCAGGGAGTCTGCTTCCCACTGCCCCTCCCCCTCCTCATGCTTTCTGTCTCTCTTTCTCTGACAAATGAATAAATAAAATCTTAAAAAAAATAATATATTGAACTATATTATTAAAATATGGCATTTTTATACTTATGTCTGTATCATAATTGTTTTTGGAAGAACCTTAAAAACTAAATGCCAACATAGATTGCATTAATTTTTCTGTGTGAAATATATGCAAACTATGAACTTAGCTTGTGAAAACGATAGACATTATCTGAGAGGTAATTATATGAAGAATTGCCTGTTAAATGTAAGAATGCTTCCATTTGATCCTATAAAATTAAGTATTTGGGTATTTATTTCATAATGTATTTAATACTATTCCAATTGTGTAGTATAATATTTGCTATGGATTGAGTATTTGTGCTCCCCTCACCACAAAACTCGTGTGTTGAAACCTAATCCCCAGTGTGATGGTACTAGGAAGGGAGGTCTTTGGGAGGTGATTAGTCATGAGGGTGGAGCCCTTGTGGGAGGGATGAGTCCCCTTATAAAAGAGACCCCAAAGAGTTTACTCATCCTTCCACCACATGGGGATACAGCAAAAAGACAGCCATTGGTGAACTGAGGAGGAAGTTCTCACCTGACACCCAGTCTGCCAGTGCCTTGATCTTGGACTTCCCAGAACTATAGGAAGTAAAGTTCTATTGTTTATAAGCCACCCCCAATCTTGGGTGTTTTGTTATAGCAGCCTACACAGACTAAGACACTGCCATTGATTCATTTCTCTGTGGGTGAGCCAGAGCCATTCTTTTAATATTAAGTGTTTTTGCAAATCCAAGGGATGAGTTGATCTGCACATAGTGCAGACTGACATGTCTTGTTGCTTAAGTAATTAGTTGTCTTCAGGATATTCAGGTTTCAAGCTCAGTGGATATTATGATAACGAATGTCATCATTGAAAATGAGCATATTTTGTTACTCTCTGGTTAATCTTTTTTTTTTTTACTGTTACAAAGGAATGACTGAAAGTTTTAAAAGTGGTATTTGCAGGAAAAAAATTGAGATTAAAATCTTAGATTGCAGTGATAATTCTTAGGAAATTTTTTATGTCCAGATTTTTTTGTTTTTTGAAAAGTTTGTTGCATTAAAGACTAAACTTGCACAGTGAAGGAAACCATCAACAAAATGAAAAAGCAACCTATTGAATGGAAGAAGATACTTGTAAATAATACATCTGATCAGGGGTTAATATCCAAAATATATCAAAAACCTATGCAATTTAGTATTAAAAAACTCTGTTAAAGATGGGCAAAGGACTTGAATAAACATTTTTCCAAAGAAGACATACAAATAGCCATCAGACACATGAAAAGATGTTCAACATCACTCATCATCAGAAAATGCAACTCACAATGATGATGGGGTATCACCTCACACCCATTGGATTGGCTGTTAACAAAAACAAAAAATCACAAGTGTTGACGATGATGTCAAGAGAAGGGAACCCTTGTGCACTGTTGGTGGGAATTCAAACTGGTGCAGCCACCATGGAGAACAGCATGGAAGTTTCTCAAAAAATTAAAAATAGAACTCTCATATGATCCAGCAAATTCCACTTCTGGATATTTACTCAAAGAAAATGAAAAAACTAGGAGAAGCAAGATGGTGGAGGAGTAGGAGACCTAAATTTCGTCTGGTCCCAGAAATTCAGCTATATAGGGATCAAACCATTCTGAACACCTATGAACTCAACAACAGATTGAAGAAAATAGCAATGACTCTGTGAACAGAAAAGCGACCACTTTCTGGAAGGTAGGACGTGTGGAGAAGTGAATCCAAGGCAATATTCGGGAAGATAGACAGCGGGGGAGGGAGCCTCCATCAGCCGCTACCGGCAAGTGATAGAGAGCGGAACACAAAATCGGAACTTTTAGAAGTTTGCTCCGCTGAGGAATGTCGCTCCAGTGGCTAAGCAGGGGGTGGAACCCTCGCTGGGACAGTGCGGTCTCGGGGCCCTCAGGGTCACAGAAAGACCGGGGGTGCCTGAGTGTGGCAGAGCTCCCAGGTATCAGAGCAGGGAAGCCGGCTGCAGAGACGGAGCTGAGGAGCGGGCTCTCAGCTCGGGGTTGCCATAAACCATGATCCGCAGCACAGTTGGGCCACTGCTCTTCCAGCAGGGACCCAACAAGCAGCAGATCCAGGGAGACTCCCCTTCCTCCCAGGAGGAGCGGCGCAGGAGCGCACCGCAGGGATCGGATGGGTTTGGAGACTCAACACGGGGTCGGGTGCCAGAAATAGAAATGCTCGGTCACAGGCCGGGTGAACATGGAGTGCAGTTGGAGACAGGGAGACGGGAGTGATTGACTGCTTTTCTCTGGGAGCTCATTGAGGAGTGGGCCCTGAGTTCTCAGGTACTCCGGGGTGGAGATTGGAGGCCACCATTTTCACTCTCATCCTCAAAAGCTGTGTGGAAAGCTTGCAGGGAACAAAACCTCCCGAGAGCAAACCTGAGCAGATTACTCAGCCTGGCCCCCAGCAAGGGCGGGGCAATTGTGTCTCGGGCAAAGACATCTGGGAACCTCGGCAACAGGCCCCTCCCCCAAAAGATCAGCAGGAGCATCCAGCCAAGACCAAGTTTACCGATCAATGAGAACGGCAGAACTTCAGTGCTAGGGGAATACTGCACATAGAATTCGTGGCTTTCCCCCCCATGATTCTTTAGTCTTTCAAAGTTAATTTTTTTAATTTTCTTTTTTAAATTTTTCTCTTTTTTTGAATTTTTCTTTTTCCCTTTTACAACCAACATCTTATCAATCCCTTTTTTAAAAAATCTCTTTTATTTTTCATCTTTAGAGTCATATTCTATCTCTTCATAGTAGTTAACTTTATTTATGGTATATATATATATATAAATATATATATATATTTATATATATATTATAAGTTGTTCTCTCTTTAAAATTTTGGGATACAGTTTCTTTTAACAGACCATAGTATATCATAAATCTCTAGTGTATGGCTTTGTTCTAGTCTCCTGCCTGATTACATTCTCTCCTTTTTTATAATTCCTCTTCTTTCTTTTTTCAACCAACTTCTTATCAATTCTTTTTATAAAATTTTTTATAATTTCATCTGTACAGTCATATTCCATCCCTTCATCATATTTACCTTTATTTTTGTACATATGTTTTTCTTTTTTTAGAATTTTGGGAGGCACTTTCTTCTACAGACCAAAATATGCCCAAAATCTAGTGTGTAGCACTGATCTATGCACCAGCCTGATCATATTTGATCATATTCTTTTTTTATTTTTTATCTTTTTTTTTTTTTTCCTTTTTTCTTTCTTTCCCTTTCTTTTCCCCTGGTTTCAGGTCTCTTCTGATTTGTTTAGTGTATATTTTTCTGGGATTGTTGTTACCCTGTTAGCATTTTGTTCTCTCATTTATCTGTTCTCCTCTGGACAAAATGACAAGACAGAAAAAATCACTGCAAAAAAAAGAACAAGAGGCAGTACTGACTGCCAGGGACCTAATCAATACAGACATTAGTAAGATGTTGGAACTAGAGTTCAGAATGACGATTTTAAAGATACTAGCTGGGCTTCCAAAAAGCATGGAAGATATTAGAGGAACCTTTTCTGGAGAAATAAAAGAACTAAAATCTAACCAAGTCAAAATCAAAAAAACTTAAGGTGCAATCAAAAGTAGAGGCTCTAACTGCTAGGATAAATGAGGCGGAAGAGAGAATTAGTGATATAGAAGACCAAATGATGGAAAATAAAGATGCTGAGAAAAAGAGAGATACACAACTACTGGATCATGAGGGCGGAATTCGTGAGATAAGTGATACCATAAGACAAAACAATATTAGAATAATTGGGATCCCTGAAGAAGAAGAAAGAGAGAGAGGGGCAGAAGGTATATTGGAGGAAATTATAGCAGAGAACTTCCCTAATTTGAGGAAGGAAACAGGCATCAAAATCCAGGAGGCACAGAGAACCCCCCTCAAAAATCAATAAAGAAAGATAGGTCAACACCCTGACATCTAATAGTAAAACTTACGAGTCTCAGAGACAAAGAGAAAATCCTGAAAGCAGCTCAGGACAAGAGATCTGTAACCTACAATGGTAGAAACATTAGATTGGCAACAGACCTATCCACAGAGACCTGGCAGGCCAGAAAGGACTGGCATGATATATTCAGAGCACTAAAGGAGAAAAACATGCCTCCAAGCATACTGTATCCAGCTAGGCTGTCATTGAAAATAGAAGGAGAGATAAAAAGCTTCCAGGATAAATAAAACTAAAGGAATTTGCAAACACAAAACCAGCCCTACAAGAAATATTGAAAGGGGTCCTCTAAGCAAAGAGAGAGCCTAAAAGTAACATAGACCAGAAAGGAACACAGACAATATACAGTAACAGTCACCTTACAGGCAATACAATGGCACTAAAATCATATCTGTCAATAGTTACCCTGAATGTAAATGGCCTAAATGCCCCAATCAAAAGACACAGGGTATCAGATTGTATAAAAAAAACAAGACCCATCCATATGCTGTCTGCAAGAGACTCATTTTAGACCTAAAGACACCTCCAGATTGAAAGTGAGGGGGTGGAAAACCATTTACCATGCTAATGGACACCAAGAAAGCTGGGGGTGGCAATCCTTATATCAGACAAATTAGATTTTAAACCAAAAACTATAATAAGACATGAGGAAGGACACTATATCCTACTTAAAGGGTCTAGCCAACAAGATCTAACAATTGTAAATATCTATGCCCCTAACATGGGAGCAGCCAATTATATAAGCCAGTTAATAACAAAAGCAAAGAAACACATTGACAACAATACAATAATAGTGGGGGACTTTAACACCCCCCCCCCCCCACTGACATGGACAGATCATCTAAGCAAAAGATCAATAAGGAAACAAAGACTTTAAATGACACACTGGACTAAATGGACTTCACAGATATATTCAGAACATTCCATCCCAAAGCAACAGAATACACATTCTTCTCTAGTGCCCATGGAACATTCTCCAGAATAGATCACATCCTAGGTCACAAATCAGGTCTCCACTGGTTCCAAAAGATTGGGATTATTCCCTGCTTATTTTCAGACCACAGTGCTTTGAAACTAGAACTCAATCACAAGAGGAAAGTCGGAAAGAATTCAAATACATGGAGGCTAAAGAGCATCCTACTACAGAATGAATGGGTCAACCAGGACATTAAAGAAGAATTTAAAAAATTCATGGAAACCAATGAAAATGAAAACACAACTGTTCAAAATCTTTGGGATACAGCAAAGGCAGTCCTAAGAGGAAAGTATATAGCAATACAAGGCTTTCTCAAGAAACAAGAAAGGTCTCAAATACACAACCTAACCCCTACACCTAAAGGAGGTGGAGAAAAAACAACAAATAAAGCCTAAACCCAGCAGGAGAAGAGAAATAATAAAGATCCAAGCAAAAATCAATGAAATAGAAACCAAAAGAACAGTAGAACAGATCAACGAAACTAGGAGCTGGTTCTTTGAGAGAATTAACAAGATTGATAAACCCCTGGCCAGACTTATCAAAAAGAAAAGAGAAATGACCCAAATCAACAAAATCATGAATGAAAGAGGAGAGATCACGACCAACATCGAAGAAATACAAACAATTATAAGAACATATTATGAGCAACTCTATGCCAGCAAATTAGATAATCTGGAAGAAATGGATGCATTCCTAGAGATGTATCAACTACCAAAACTGAACCAGGAAGAAATAGAAAACCTGAGCAGACCTATAACCACTAAGGATATTGAAGCATTAATCAAAAATCTCCTAACAAACAAGAGCCAGCAACCTGGCTTCCCAGGGGAATTCTATCAAACATTTAAAGAAGAATTAATAACTATTCTTCTGAAACCTCCAAAAAATAGAAATGGAAGGAAAAGTTCCAAACTTGTTTTATGAGGCCAGCATTACCCTGATCCCCAAACCAGACAAAGACCCCATCAAAAAAGAGAATTACAGACCAATATCCTTGATGAACATGAATGCAAAAATTCTCACCAACATACTAGCCAATTGGATCCAACAGTACATTAAAAGGATAATTCACCACAACCAAGTGGGATTTATCCCTGGGCTGCAAGGTTGGTTCAACATCTGCAAATCAATCAGTGTGATACAATACATTAATAAAAGAAAGAACAAGAACTATATGATCCTCTCAATAGATGCAGAAAAAGCATTTGACAAAGTACAGCATCCTTTCTTGATCAAAACTCTTCAGAGTATATATAGAGGGTACATATCTCAATATCATAAAAGCCATCTATGGAAAATCCACAGCAAATATCATGCTCAATGGGGGAAAACTGAGAGCTTTCCCCCTAAGGTCAGGAACGCGGCAGGGATGTCCACTATCACCACTACTATTCAACATAGTATTGGAAGTCACAGCAATCACAAAAAGAAAGAAAAGGCATCCAAATTGGCAAAGAAGAAGTGAAACTCTCACTCTTTGCAGATGATATGATACTTTATGTGGAAAACCCAAAAGACTCCACCCCAAAACTGCTAGAACTCATACAGGAATTCAGTAAAGTGGCAGGATATAAAATCAATTCACAGAAATCCATGGCATTCCTATCCACCACCAACAAGACAGAAGAAAGAAATTAAGGAGTCGATCCCATTTACAATTGCACCCAAAACCATAAGATACCTAGGAATAAATCTAACCAAAGTGGCAAAGGATCTGTACTCAGAAAACTAGAAAATACTCATGAAAGAAATTGAGGAAGACACAAAGAAATGGAAAAACGTTCCATGCTCATGGATTGGAGGAACAAATACTGTGAAGATGTCAATGCTACCTAGAGCAATCTACACATTCAATGCATTCCCCATCAAAATTCCATCCACTTTTTTCAAAGAAATGGAACAAATAATCCTAAAATTTGTGTGGAACCAGAAAAGACCCCGAATAGCAGAGGAATGTTGAGAAAGAAAAGCAAAGCTGGTGACATCAGAATTCCAGACTTCAAGCTGTATTACAAAGTTGTAATCATCAAGACAGTATGGTACTGGCACAAAAACAGACATATAGATCAATGGAACAGAATGGAGAGCCCAGAAATGGATCCTCAACTCTATGGTCAACTAATCTTAGACAAAGCAAGAAAGAACGTCCAAGGAAAAAAGACAGCCTCTTCAACAAATGGTGTTGGGAAAATTGGATAGCCACATGCAGAAGAATGAAACTGGACCATTTCCTTACACCACATGCAAAAATAGACTCAAAATGGTTGAAAGACCTAAATGTCAGACAGGAATCCATCAAAATCCTAAAGGAGAACACAGGCAGCAACCTCTTCGACCTCAGCCACAGCTTCTTCCTAGAAACATCGCCAAAGGGAATGGAAGCAAGGGCAAAAATGAACTATTGGGACTTCATCAAGATGAAAACCTTTTGCACAGCAAAAGAAACAGTCAACAAAACCAAAAGACAACCGACAGAATGGGAGAAGATATTTGCAAATGACATATCCGATAAAGGGCTAGTATCCAAAATCTATAAAGAACGTATCAAACTGAACACCCAAAGAACAAATAATCCAATCAAGAAATGGGCAGAAGACATGAACAGACATTTTTCCAAAGAAGACATCCAAGTGGCCAACAGATACATGACAAAGTGCTCAACATTGCTCAGCATCAGGGAATTCTAAATCAAAACCTCAATGAGATACCACCTCACCCCAGTCAAAATGGCTAAAATTAGCAAGTCAAGAAATGACAGATGTTGGTGGGGATGTGGAGAAAGGGGAACCCTCCTACACTGTTGGTGGGAATGCAAGCTGGTGCAGCCGCTCTGCAAATCAATATGGAGGTTCCTCAAAAAGTTGAAAATAGAGCTACCCTGTGACCCAGCAATTGCACTACTGGGTATTTACCCCAAAGATACAAATGTAGTGATCCGAAGGGGTACATGCACCCTGATGTTCATAGCAGCAATGTCCACAGTAGCCAAACTATGGAAAGAGCCAAGATGTCTATGACCAATGAATGGATAAAGATGATGTGTGTATTATATATATATGTGTGTGTATATGTATATACAATGGAATATTATGCAGCCATCAAAAGGAATGAAATCTTGCCATTTGCAATGACGTGGATGGAACTGGAGGGTATTATGCTGAGCAAAATAAGTCAATCAGAGAAAGACATGTATCATATGACCTCACTGATATGAGGAATTCTTAATCTCAGGAAACAAACTGAGGGTTGCTGGAGTGGTGGGGGGTGAGAGGGATGGGGTGGCTTGGTGATAGACATTGGGGAGTGTATGTGCTATGGTGAGCGCTGTGAATTGTCTAAGACTGTTGAATCACAGACCTCTACCTCTGAAAGAAATAATAAATTATATGTTAAAAAAAAAAGATAGGAGGAAGGGAAAAATGAAGGGGGGGCATCAGAGGGGGAGACGAACCATGAGAGACTATGGACTCTGAAAAACAAATAGGTTTCTAGAGGGGCGGGGGTTGGGGGGATGGGTTAGCCTCGTGATAGGTATTGAAGAGGGCTCGTACTGAATGGAGCACTGGTGTTATATGCAAACAGTGAATCATGGAACAGTACATCAAAAACTAATGATGTAATATATGGTGATTAACATAACATAATAAAAAAAATTGAAAACACTCAAGATATATACATCTCTCTGTTCAATGCAGCATTGTTTATAATATTTAGGATATTTGAAAGCAACCTACATGTCTACTGTTAGATAAATGGATAAAGAAGATGTGATATATATATATACACACACATATATATATATATTACTTTTACTTTTGTAAAAGTAATATATAATGAGGATCATTTCATTATATATAAAAATATCAAGTCACTATCACTATGATGTACTCCTGAAACTAGTAGGACGGTGTATGTCAGTTCTTCAGTTAAAAAAAAGAGCATAACTTTTTCAAAATATAGCAGTTTATTTTCAAAAGCTACTATTGTCAAAATATATCAGGGAGATGATGAAAAGACAAGATACAGTAGGGGAGAAATTATTTGTGATATATTTCACAAACTACTTATAAGTCTTATAATACAAGAAGAAAACAACCCAATTAATAAATAGGCAAAATATTGGGAGAGGTCACAAAAAATGTATTTGAACAGCCAAGAAGTGTGTGAAAAGATATTTAGTATCATTAATCATCAGACAAATGGAACTTAAACAGCAATATTACACTTCTATATGCTGACTAGAATAACTAAATTAAAAAGACTGACCCCTCCAAGTGTTGGTGAGAATGTGGAATAACCAGAATTCTCATAACATCAATATTGGAATTATCAAATGACACCAAATATATATATTTTGACAATAGTAGCTTTTAATTTTAAAGGCCCAATTTATCAATTGTTGTCGTTTCTGGCTTTTATTTTTTTGGTCTACTACTTGTCTACCCTAAGTCACAAATATTTTCTTCTAGGAACTTTTATAGTTGTACCTACAACATTTAGTTCTGTGGCCTATTTTAATTTGATTTTTATGTATACAGTAAGGTAAGGATTGAGGTTCATCTTTTTTCCATATGAATATCCAGTTACTCCAGCATCTTTTGTTGGAAAGGCTATATATTCTGAATGACTTTGACACTTTTGTCAAAAATTGATGCCATATATTTGTTTCTGGACTCCCTGTTACATTCCATCAATTGATGTGTCTTTCCTTACACCGATACCATACTGACTTGATTATTATAGCTTTAAAGTATATCTTATAATCAGGAAGTACACTGTTGTTTCTCCGAATTGTTGTGACCCTTCTAGATCCTATGCATTTCCATATAAGTTTAGTATCAGTTTCTTAGTCTTTACAGAAAAGCCTGCTGGGACTGTGATGGGATTGCTTTGAGTCTATAGATTAGTTTGGGGAGAACGGACATGTCAATAATATTAGTGTTCTGACCCATGCACTCAGTCTGTTTACTTATGTCTTCTCTAGTTTTATTGAAACTTTTTATAGTTTTCAGTATATAGGTCTTGCATATGTTTTTTCAGTTTTTCTTACATATTTCTGTTGTGTTTTTCATTACAAGTTGTTTGTTGCTAGCATATAAAACAATTGATTTTTTGTGTACTGCCATTGTATCCCATGGCCTTCTGAATCTCACTAGTTTTATAATTTCTTTTTGTAAATTTCTTTGGAATTTCTATGTAGACAGGCTTGCTATCTGTGAATAAAGGCAGTTAACTCTTATTCCAATCTGTATGACGTTTATATATTTGTCTATCTGTGCCATATTTCACTTGGCTAGGAACTCCTGCACATGCCGAATGAAAGGAGTGAACATCCTTGTTCCCACTCGCAGGGAGGAAAGAGATTCAGTCTGTCATATTAGATGTGATGTTGGCTATACATTTTTAAATGCCTTTTATCAGGTTGAGGAAGTTCTCTCTTGTTCCAAGTTTGTTAGGAGATTTTAGTTATCAGTGGCCATTGAGTTGTCTTAAAAGCTGCTTCTGCATCGTTTGAGATGATCATATGGTCTTGCCTTTTTTAGTCTGTTAATATGGCAAGTTACATTGGTTTCAAATGTTAATCCAGTCTTTCATTCTTGGGATTAACCATCATTAGTCATGATATAGTATTATCATCTTTTGTCGGATATGATTTGGTCAAGTTTTGTTAAAGTCTTTTTACATCTATGATTATGAGGGCTATTGATACTGTTTCATGTGATGTCCTTGTCTGGTTTTGTATTAAGGTAATGCTGGCCTCAGGTGATGTTTGAGAGGTATTTCTGTTTTCTGTTTTCTGCAAGTATTTGCATGAAATTGTTATTACTTCTTTTTCAGGAGTTTGGTAGAATTCTCTACCAAATTGGGGAGGTGGATTTTTTGAGTTGGTTTTTAAATACAAACTCATATTTAACTTAAATACAATTCATATTTAATACATTTTTAAAAAGATTTTAAAGATTTATTTATTTATTTATTTATTTAGAGAGAGAGTGGCCTGAGTGTGGGAAGGGGGAGAGGGAGAGAGAGAATCTCAAGCAGACTTCCCGCTGAGAGTGGAGCTGGACACGGTTCAATCTCATGACCCTGAGATCATGACCTGAGCCAAAAACAGGAATCAGACACTCAACCGATGGAGCCACCCAGACGCCCCTAACTTACCCCATTTTATATTCAAATTAGGCTATGCCATTTTACATATTGTAAGACCCTTCCACCAGCACACCTTCATTTTCCCCCTTCAAGTTTTTGTGCTATTGTTAATACATTTTACCTTTACATATACTATGAATGCCACAGTGCATTGTTATTTTTGTTTTAAACCAGCACTATCTTTTGAAGAGATTAAAAATATAAGACAAGTCAACATATATTTACCCACAAAGTTATGATCTGCAGTCTCTTCTTTACCTTGTGTAGACACAGTTTTTCATCTGGTACCGTTCTGAAGCATTACCTCGAACATTTATAGTGCAGTGTTTCTGATGATTTCCCTAACCTTTTGCATGTCCCCAAAAGGCTTTATTTTGCTGTCATTTTTGGAAAGCTATTTCAGCTGTGTATAAAATTGTAGTTTGCCAGTTCTATATTTAATTACTATAAAGATGCCTCTCCTCTTTCTCCCAGTTTACACGTTTCTGACAAGACGTCTGCTCTCATTCTTTGTTCCTTGTGCTTACTGAGTCTCTTTACCACCACCATCCCGCCCCCCCCCGCCCCGTCCTGTTACACTTTCCTTTTAGCACTTAACTGTCAGCTATTTAATTATGGTGTGCCTTGTAGGATTTTCTCTACATTTCTTTCAGTTGGTTTTTTTTAAAGCCTTTGTGAATCTGTAGGCTTATACTTTTCATCAAATTTGAAAACTTTTTGGACATTATTTAAGTATTTTTTTTCCATTCTTTCATTTCTCATGTCCTATCCTGAAAGTGCATTTATGCATCTCTTAGCCTGCGGGATACTGTCCCATGACTTATTAATGCTCTGTTCATCATTTTCATTATTGTTTTCCTATCTTTAATTTTAGATTTGTTTCCTGTGTCTTGAAGTCTGTTTTTATCATTTTTTCTCTACAATGTCTAGCATGGTGATAATTCAATCCAGTTTTTCATTTTTCATCTAGGACATCAGACTTTATCTCTTGGAGTTTAATTTGGGACTTTTTTTTTATATCTCCCATTTATTTCCTTATTATGCTCCTCTCTCTACCTTTTGAACTTCTAGACTATATCTTAATATCTGTTTTATCACAGTATTCTATTCTGTCATCTGTGTCACTTTCTGAGTCTATGTCTATTCATTTTTCTCCTAGTAATGGGTTTTATTTTCCTGGTTCTTTTTGTGCCAGATAATTTTTTTATTGGATGAAGTTGTTCTTACTCATGAACAGTGATCTTTCCCAGGCTTGCTTTTACACTGAGACTGGCCATGCTGACCTTTGCTCTGACACTAACGTATTTGCACTACGGTGGCAGTAACCTCACAGGCTGTCCTGTGTGCCACGTCTCTTAGGAAGCTTTTCCGTCCTGCCGGGTGAGGGTGCCAAGACTTTGGGCTCTGTGTGCGAGCCTGTGATCATTTTACCTGACCTCTCCTAGTGTCTCTTTTCTTGGCCTCAACATTTTTCTCACATACATGTGCTTCCTATTTGATGGATATTCCCACTGGATGCAGAATTTTAAGATACCTTTTTGTTTTCCATTTAGCCATTTGGATGTATTGTCGCATTGCCTTTTTGCTCTTACCGCCTCTGAGAAGTCTAGGATTATTCTCCTATTATTGTTCCTCTGTAGGTAATGTTTTTTGCCCCCCTCAGAATTTTTAAAAGATTTTCTGTCACTGGTTTTTCTGCGATTTGAATGTGCTCTGACTTCTTATGTTCCGATTGTTCATGCATGTTTGAGTTTTCATCATGTTGAGGTTCATTGAGATATGCAGATCTATGCATTTATTATTTTTTATCTCTAGACGTCCCATTTATTTCTACTTCTATTTTCCTTTATCTCTTCTTTCTGTTCATATGCTGTTTTTAAGTCAGTCTGTTAACTTCATCATCCCTGCTGTTCTTAAGGTCTTTCTAAAGACTGATTTTTCTCTTGGTTATACGTCATATTTCCTGCATCTCCTTATGTCTAGTAATTGTTGATGGATACCAGATCATCGGAATTTTACATGAATGCCTGGATTTTGTTGTCCTCTCCGTATTTGTTAACTTTTGTGGGTTTAACTTTGACTGTTTTGAAATGTCTACTGGTTATTCGGTAATGACACTGTTCTTACTGGTTAGAAATTGAATGTCTCTCAACTCTGAGCGAGTGCCGGGAATTATTTGGCATACAGACCTCCATTCCTTCTCTGCTTGTTCTCACAGAGTTTAACCTTACGCACGCATTTCTTGTACCCCGCAGCAGACTCGACTGTGCAGATTTTGTGTAGCTTCTTCCTCACTGGTGTTCGTTCTGTCCTGCAAATGCCATCTACCTCATCCTACTCAAAATCTGCTTTTCACTCTCCAACAGTGAGACCTCTGAGTTATGCTTGGGATCAATCCTTTTCTGCCGGTAATGTGTTCCACAAAGTGCCCTTGGACAGAAGTCTGGTGGCTTTAGGGCTCACTCATTTGTTTCTCTCTTCACAAAGATCTTGGTCCTGCAGTGCCTATTGTCCAATATCTTAAGAGAATTCTGTTATATACTTTTCCCAGTTACCATTTTTCTGTTTTATGTGTTTTTGCCCAGTTGTGTAGGGCAAGAGGGTAAGCCGGGTCCCATGAACTTTTTATCCTTATTTTCTAGGTTTTCAATTAGTTGAATATTTTATATTTAGCTATGAGTTACATCAGAAATTTATTTTGATAAACTATTAGATGAAAATCTAACTTTATTTTTCAACATAGTATGAAGGCTGTGTTTGCATTTTTTTCATATATACTGCTACAGAGAATATCCTTTCATAGAAGACTTCTGCATTTCCTTTTTTAAAAAGGAAATTTCTAGAAGAAGAACTATGGTACTTTTAGTATCTATTGCCATTTGCCCTGTGAAGAGTTTCTGCTATCTGCTTACATCCCCGCTACCAGTGTATAAAGATACTCATCTCCCAACACTTTCACTGAAATGCTATTTCTGGATATGCTAAATTGTCTCATTTATGTTTTTATCTTGCCTTCATTGATTATTATAAGGTGGCATATTTTCATGAACTGTATTCATTTGTATTCCTCTCATTTTACTTGTCTATGTCCTTCCCCCTTTTCCCTTGTGTTTTAGTCTTTTATTTTTTTATATGATTTCTCTAATCTGTATGCCATCTTTTTCTCTTCCTAGTGCCCAATACAGTGACTTTAAAATAATTAATGCTCACTAAATGGGAAGTTGGTTCAAAGCCAAGGTAGAAACTGAGAAGGAATATCCAGATTAGGGAGAAAATCAGGAGAGAGCTGAATCACCAAAGCCAAGGAACATGTTCAAGGAGGAGGCCAAGAGCCAATGTCCTCAGGTGCAGACCAGGAAGAAGTGCAGACTATAAATAGATCATTGGATTTGGCAATTAAGAGATTCTTGGTTATCTTAGCAAGAATCAGTTCTATAAGGTAACAAGGGTAGACATCAGAGGACAGCAGATTGAGAAATAGCGTTCTTCTCCTTAAGTATCATTTTTTTAGCTGATATTTTTATAGAAATTGGCTGGGAGACAAATTGAAGAATATGGTCTAAATAAAGATCTAGAAGCCTGCATGTATTATATTGATTTAGGGAGGCTCTATCTATGTCTTTTATAGAGTAGATGAGTAAGTAGTAGGCTTGACATTATTTTTATAAAATTTAGAAATATTGTTTATATTTTCACCCCATTAGAAGATGGTCATAAATGTACTTAGAGATCACAGGGGTTCCTTCATCCAAGTTAGTGATATTTTGAATAAAGCATGGCAGAAATTATTCTGACCCAGAAATTTTTCAGAATGGTTTTACTGATGATCTATGCTTCTTTCTACTTCTCATCCTCATTTGAATGGTAATGCATTAAGAGTATTATATCTGCCTGTATAAAATGAGTGAATTTTAAGAAATACCCCTGAGTAATTGTATGCATTGGTTTGATTTTTGGCATACTATATTGGATCATTTGTAAGACATATTTAACGTTTCTGCAGTCAGAATGCCTTTGATATTTGATGGTTTATTATAGCTTTAATTGACAACTTTTTTTGTTTCTTACCATTAACTTAAAATGATGATGGAGTTCCAATCAAGAACATCTTAGATTTGATAAAATATGACAAGAAAGTAGAGAGCATTAGAGTTTAGAGACTATCTGCCAAGTATTTTAGTTTTACTATAACTAATGTTAAGCCAGTCTTTTTTGGCAATTGTTAAGTCATATTCCCTCCTGCTCTTTATTGTGACAATGGGTTATGCATAAAATAGATCTTAAAATAATGATAGACTCTTAAGTGTAGGTGGAAAACAGGGAAGAAATCTGTCAGTAGAAATCTATTTTATGTTGCCTAAATTATGATTTGGTGTGTGAAGAACAAATCTTGGTTAACCGTCATTCTTACACACTTGTCGGAGCGCTAAGAGTCCATAATCCATGTGAAGGTGTAGTTAATTTGTGGTCTTGTAGTCAAGGATACACTGATTGATTGGTTCATTTCTTTAACCACAGATGTGTATTGGGTACCTACTGTGATACCTAGCAGTGTATCAGCACTGTCAACAGTCTTCCATTATTCTTGGCGGATTTCTTAATAGAGTGAGATAGTACATTGGAAGTCAAATCATAGTGCCTGGAACCTGCTCCTTCCCCATATGCGTTGTTGAACTGAGATGAGATAGGCAGTTCCATAAATGAGGAGCTGGCCTAAATGGAGAGTTGGGTGTGTGGACACAGTGAGCTCCCAGGAAATGCCTGTTGACTGTGGAGTGGTCTGTCCTATAGGTGATGAATAGAAGTGAAAGAGCATGTGGTTTAAATGATTATATGAGGGGAGGTTTGTGTTGTGGTTATTACTATAAGAGGAAATAACAGGAGCTTCTCAGTCCCTTTTGGCCATTACTAAAGTGAAAACTTGAAGCCTTATGATTTGTCATTGTAGAAAACATTGAAACTTTGAAAACATTTCTAGGGATCTGAGGAAGCATGGACGGTTGTAGAATATAACAAGCTCACATCCATCAGTTTTAGCAAATCAGCAGTCCTTTCTTTGAAATCAAATGTAAATCAAATAATTAAGTAGAAATATTACATCTCTGTTGTGTACATTTATTTTAATCATGTCTCAATGCCTCATTCTTGAAAGAGTGAAGCAACAGTATAGCAAGGGGGAAATGCAATCTGATGATGCTTACTTTTTTCTTCTGGTAAGTGAAGGTTAAATGGGTAGCAAGCAGAATGCCTTCAACAAGATTGGTATATTGATTAAAACGCTGATTTAACAGCTCGCAGTCTCCCCTTGGAAACCTGGAGAAGATAAGCAGCAGCTGTGTAAAAGTGCTCAGTGCCCACTGAGAGCGCACCATCTATCATCACAATATGGTGATGGGAGGTGTTTCATGTTTGTGTTAATTTCCCCCACTAAATCAGTAATTATTACAATCCTGTCCCTGCTGTTTACCCTGCAGCTGTTTTTCCATTTGTCGAGAGAGCGGGTGTTCTCCGAGGACCGCACACGTTTCTATGGTGCAGAAATTGTCTCTGCTTTGGACTATCTACATTCCGGAAAGATTGTGTACCGTGATCTCAAGGTAAAAAAAAAAAAAGTAATCAAAATTTGTTCTTGCAGAGACTATAGGGACAAACACAAAGTAATTACAAAGTTACACAGTTTGGAGAAAAGCAGATTTAGTTGGGAAAAAAAGAAGCACTCTGTTTAAGAATGTAGTTCATCGCATTTGACAGGAATTCCATTCACTGATATGTACATAGTTCCTTTATGTCTGAGTTTTTGACGTGTGCCATAATTTCTGCTTGACTGCTCTGACCTACCAATAATAGTTTTATTTTTCTGGAAATTTTTGAGTAATGGTAAACATTCAATTAAGAGCCAAGTGACTTTGCCAGGGACATTCTAAAGTAGGTTTCATTATTACATCCTACCATCAACGCTATGATGTATAATGGAGAAACTTTTATCATATGTAAGATATTTATTGGGGGGAAATATTTAATTTGATTTTTGTCTTCACTTTGTGATGGGTTTAAATACCTGGAGCATTTTAATATAGCCTTTTATTAATTCATTTAGTTTCCATTTCAAAAAGCACCATATTGTTTTATGGGCAATAGTGACTTGACTTCTCTGAGTTCCTTCCTGATGAGATGCTTGGAACAGCTCAGGGACTGACATACTTTCAGTGGGCTTTGCTGCCCATTGTCGCTTCTGCACCTGCTCCGTCCCGCTCCTGCAGGGCAGTAGGGCTTGAGCGTGGCTGGCTGTGTTCTGATAAAACTTTGTTTACAAAAACGGGCAGTAGGCTCAGTTTCGCTCATGGGCCATAGTTTGCTGAGCCCTGGAGTAGCTCATGAAAGGCAGTGGCAGTGCTCATGACACTGTTGAAAGATTGACCACGATACGGAAATGTGTACCATGGCACGTTTTGAACACATTCTAGATGTGACTATCTTACTTTTGTAAAAAGTAAATCATATAGCAATCTTGACTTACTAAGATTTGATACAGAGTTGCTGAATTTATTAACTATCAGTTCATTTAAAGTATGATTTGATTTGGAGAAATAGAAGTCTTTTATGAAATCCCATCTGTACGAAACACATCTACATACTCTAAAAGAAATCACACTTATCTCCTCACTCCCACCTCACTCCTTTTAAATGCCTGTGGTTCCTAAGTTATCTGTCTAAGCACTTGTCTAGGTTCTCTCTAGGGTGTTCTTATCATGTACCTTTATGCTGTGAATGACCTTAAGGCATAACCCCCTCGCAAAGTATTATTCTCTACGCTGACAATGAAATTTATAGTATGTATGTTTGTATAGCATGTTATGCATTAACGATTAAAAGAAGCTATAAATACTACATTTAGGAAAAATGAACTATGCAACTCTGAACCACCTAGATCAGGCATGAGCAGCCGTCCAAATGCCACAGTGCACCGGAGATGAATCCAGATCAACAGTATGATTATATTTAGCTTGAAGTCTTTATAACCAGGAATGTAATAGAATTAAGCCTCTGTAGTTGATGTCTATGTGGCCAAATAATCCGATGATGTTTACATGTCTTGAATCTAGATGTTTTTTAAAGAAAATAGTTATATGGAATGATGAAACTTAGTAAGTTACATGGCATTTTCAAACTTACTTAGAAATAGTTAGCTCTTCTCAGAGGTTGCTCTCCCCAAGCATGAAGTGTTACATTTTATGGGTCCTACTTGTAGTTTTAAAAAGGGGTTTCTTCGATTTAAGGAAATGAGAATAATTTGGCGGTACTCAGTAACATATTCAAAATGCTTAGGCTGAAAGTAGGAACTATTAACCTAAAGAAACAAGGGAAAGAATGCCCATTTGATTGCCAGCCCTGATTAAGGAATGATATAATGGGGATGGTCTTGGTCAGTCAGTAGTCTTTGTTAATCATTTCTTCTTAAATGAATCAACATGTTGGTATATCAAAGTGCATTTAGTAGGAGTTTCATTGCCCTGTCCTTTCTGATGACCAAAATTCTTAAACAGCAGTATGTATAAATACCAGTCCATGTAGTTACCATATGCATAGACCACTGACTTTACTAGACAGTTAGGTAGTCTCTGCTCTCTTAAGTTTATTTTTTTTAACTTAAGGCCTAAGTAAATATGTAACACAGGACAGAAGCCACACGAATATACACCAAGAAGAATACATGTAATGTTAAAAGCCAAGCATTCAAATTCATACAAGTGTTATTTGTATCCGTAGCACACAGGATTTTGCATAATAGAATGCAATCCTGTATAGGTGGGATCGTCGATATTTCAAGTTGGTCTGTACTTGACAGGTGAGGTCATGGAAACCTAGAAGCCTAGCAGGTGACTTACTTGAAGTCCAGGACTAAATTGGTGACATGGTCAAGATTATGGAAACCATGAATCCTAGCTCCAGGCCCCGTGTCCTGCTCCTTACACCCTTCTGCCTTTCTAGAGTTGAAATGAGATCTGCGTGGGGGAGGGAATGCATTGGAGTAGCTCTGGGAGATCTTTGTAAATCTAAAATTTGGATAAAGCTGCCAAAGATAAGAGAATGGATGTTTTAAATATATTTACACCAGATACATTAAAAACAGCATCATCAAAAACTGATTTAGGTACCCACTTTAATTGATCAGGCTCAGATTTGTCTTGATCATCTCCTTGCTAATGATCTTATGTTTATTCAAACGCAAATCCATTTGAGATGCCTGTCATAGCTGTGCCTCTCAAGGAAATCTGTACCTATTTGCTGACGCCCCATTTACCATTGGAGGGAAAGCCTTACTTCATGTGCAAGTTAATTTAAGATATTTTATCAATTCATAGTTCCTAATAAGTTGGTGTTCATAGCAGCAGATAAATTATTACACTTTGTTACACTTCTAAAAGTAAGTTTGCTTAGTTTATCAATAGATGTCATAATACGAAATTCTGTTTTAGTAAGGACCCAGATTCCTTGTGATTAATTAGGAAAAACTGGTATATCTTCATGATAGCATCAAAATTTGAAGAAATCTCTTTTAAGATTTCGGCAGTAATGCAAAATATGTTAAAATCTTCCTTTCTGCTTAGTTCTTACTTTGCAAGTGAAAGCTTTCTTTTCAAAGGCCGTGCCATCCAAGTACAGATTAGGCTGAATAGGGACATATGCAAAAGTGCATATAAGGATACTGGAATTCTTGAAGAATTAACTTCTCCGAGAGTTTATAACAGGGCAAGGGGCAGAAAATCATACATAAATCGCTACTACATTCTATTGGTGATTCATCTAATCTTGTTTTCTGCCTAGAGAGTTTAATGGTTAATGTAACCATTTACATTATTAACATGAGAAGCCAACAAATAGATTTAGGTAATTTCCAGGTCTTCGTGCCAGCACAAAAGGATGGGCTGAGAATCTTTTCAGTCTTCATCAGCTCCCTAACGCTCGCCGCAGATAAGCTTGCAGTCTAACCGAGAGCAGGGTTCTTGTTGCTTTACCTACCAAGTCTCAAGACTCATCCCCCAGCTACCACTTCTAACCAATCACCCTGGATTCCCTCTTCTATAAAAATTTTAAGCCACTGCTATTAAGAACCCCTTCACCCTCTAAAATTATATTGTACTATTGGGCTGCATTCCTTATGTGTAGTCTAATTCTTAAGCAGCCTGGCCACCTTAGTGGGGTCTCCGCCATTGTACATTATGAATCCTTTTCTAGCTCAGGCAAGTTGAAAGTGGAGACGTGTTTTCCTTCAGTATTTCCACACTCTTAACTTCAGGGTCATTAAGGTCCTGCAGGTTAACTTGTATGACATGTTGGCACTTTGGTAGGCCTAAACCTGAGAATGCAACATGCAGAGGACAGATTCCTGATTTCATTCTCGGGCCGGAGGCAGTCTGGGTACCGAACATTGGGTTTATTGTAACTGAGCCAAAACGGGGCGTTAAGAGTGAGTGAAGGGGATTGTTCATACCTGCTCCGACTGCCCTCAGAGCCCTTAGGAACTGCTGTTTTCGTTCCTTTGTTGAATCACGGTGTCAGCCATTTAAATGAAATGATACCTAAGAGATACATATGGTAGCGAGACACTAGAATGTGTGTCTATATTAGAATATTAGAGAGTATACAAAACTTAGCCAGCCTAGCCAGCCTGGCGTACATCAGAGCAAAGCTTCCCAGCCTGTGCACCACAAATGGGTTACAGGTGAGCCCGAGCCATGGAGCCTCTGGGCCAGTCAGTTCTGGCTTCAAGCAGCCCATCTGCTGATCCTGCTTACGCCCTACACATTTCATTTTTTATTGTACTGTGAAGTGCTGAGAAGCACTGTATTAAAGACAGCAAGGATTTTTAGAGTTTAATTCTGTGGGGGGTGGGGGCACCAGCATGAACAAGAAGGAGCATAGTACTTTCTTGCTCTGATTTCTTGTCCACAAAGCACAGAGGGCAAAAAGATGTCAAAATCTACTATATTTTTTTGTATATACACTGAATCAAGACCTATCAGGTAACGGCTGTCCGCTTCTGCTGGGGGAAAATGTTGCCCTTTTTTATGGGAACTCTGTGAGGTATAGGTCTAATATTTTCTCTCTTCTCAAAAAATGAACTGTTAGAAAGCAACCCCCTCTAACTGGACAGAGAGTAAGCATCGCTTGAATTTTTAATATATAATCTTTTCTCTCAAACCTCCTATTTGACTTCGTCATGGCTTTTGCCAGTGGATGCATCCATGGAGCATAAACATAATGCCTGCTCTCAGTCTTGGAAACTAAGATTGTTTGGAGGTAAAAACAGATGAATTTGAAATTTATAAATGGAGAGTACCTGAGCAGTCAGTGACACTGTGCGTTGTGCACTTTGCAGCCAACCCAAGCAAGAAGGACAGCCATGAAATTGAGGAAAGAGAACCAAGGAGAGATCGTTTGTAAATGTTTTAATTTCTCCTTGACACAGAATGTGTGACTAAATCTCCTTTAGTGTTAAATGCACAGAGGAAGTGATTTCCAGGTGATTTTGATCCGATCTAAGCCATTGATCTGCCTTGAAAAGACTTCCATGTGATTCTGTGCATCTTCCACATTCGTTAATCACAATGCTGATGGTTCTTAACATTTTACAGAAAGTTTGTTTTGCATCTGTGTTGAATTATTACTTATTTTTAAACAAGACTGGATATTTAGTTACCCCCGATTTATCCTTATACAAGAGTAGGTTTGGGGATATCCTTTCTGTAAAGTGATACATCTCTGACTATTATTGATTCTTTTTGATGAGTAAGTTGTTTTTGTCAGTCATGCTCAGTAAAATGACATTTCAGGATGTCCAGAGAGCAAAAATAAATGATGGGAGAAGGTGGACACCATGAAAAAACTGGCTCAAAAATTATGAAGTATTTGTGTTTTGTTATTTTAGTCAATAGAAATTATTGCATATTGACAGTATTTTTAACAAAGTCACTGAGCTGCTCAAAGATGCTCATCTCTTTGGGATTGTTTAGATCACAATTTATTAAGAAAAAAGAAAAGGATTGCTGTTTGCTTTGAAAAGTTATTTAGGTTTTAGTTCTCAGAAAGTTCCGTTCCTGAACTTTCCTGTGTTGTCTCGAAGAGCACACACCATTGTGATAACTTATAATTTAGCCATTAAGTTCTCCACGTTTAATAAATGATCAGTACATTTATTGAATGTGTGCGGTGTGTAAAGTTCCGCATTCAGTATCTCTAATTCTCAAAGCAATCACGTTGGATGCTACTGTTATTTACCTCTGTTTCATAGACGAAGTTGAGAGACACAGAAATCAACAACATGCCCAAAGTCACACAGTGAGTAAGGGCAAAGCTTGAGTTGACATATGCGTTCTCTGACTTGACTCCATATTTATAAAATAAGTAGGAAGACCAACTGTCTTGGTTTGCCCCAGGCTTCCCCAGTTACAGAACTTGTAAGTCTTGTGTCCTGGGAAACCCCCTCAGTTCTGGGCAGACTGAGACTCTTGGTCATGTTCACCCTGTTCCTTTTTCCAACTCTGTCCTGTGTCTTGGTTCCTTCCTCATCCCTCAACCCCTGGCATCTTAGAGCTGAGATAGGAGGCTAGAGAACAAGGTGCAAATCGGGATTTTAAAAAATATACACACTTTTTGGTATTAAAAAACAGTGTTTTTTTAAGAACTTCTGTCTCCATTTGCTTCCAGATAGCCTTGTCAAAATGTAGAGAAATGGTGCATGCTATCATGTTTCCATGAATACTTTCCAATGCATATAAAGCGTATAGAGAGGAGTGACATAACATACTCCTGACACAGACAGGAGCGGGAATGGAATGGACTATAGACGGCACATTCACGTTCTCTTCAGTACTATTATGTATTATTTGAAGTTTTTATAAGAATTTTTATGTATTATGTTAATAAAAGAGATTTACTAAATATTTTTAAAAGACCTTTCAGCATGTTAAGAATTTAATTTGGTTTTGTTTTTTATATGATATATTCATATATTAAAACAATATGCATATTTTTTAAAATGAAGAAAGCAGGGCATTTATATTTTCATTCAACAAAATAGACTCTCCCGGTATATACTTCTCAGTAGAGAGAGAAGAGGAGGGTATTTTTGAAAGTGAAGGAAAAAGGATAGAAAACCAAAAGCATAAAGAAAAGAAAGAACAAAGCAGGGAGTGGTGATCAGAAGAAAGGGAAGTAGACAGAGTCTTTCTTGATGTTTCTGACTGGTTTCAGTATTCAGGCCCTGTTGCCATCTGTGTAAATTAGGCTTGATTTTTAAGTTCCAGTTAGTAGAGGAGCATAAGGAAGATGCATGATATCTGAATTTAGATAAAATAAAAGAACTTCTATTTTTGAAAGGTTCAAAATATATTTAGGGTTTGTTCACCTTCCTGTAGACCAGTGAAAAACTCACTTCACTGAAGTCTCTACAGTTCATGAGACATGTACTGAGCATTTAGTTCAGCCAGTACTGTACCCAGAGACTTAGGTCTGTTCTCATCTTTCCTTCAGTGAGCATTACTTCCTTAACTGTATTTGGTTTCTCGTGTATAAGACTTGGATACTGTGACAAAGTATACTATCACATTTTCTATGATTGATATCTGTTTATATTCTTATATGGAGTTCTGTTTTGAAATTGATACTGACTTCAAAGTTCAGGTAAGCACTGTCATATGTCATCACATGAAGGAGAATAAGTCTTCACTCCTTAAATAAGCTAATTGTCATTTTTCCTGCTAGTACATTTTTCACATGTGTTTCTTGTGTATGTGTTTCTTGTATGTACCTTCAGGTTACATCTAGATGACTGAGCAAGCTTAGGAGCCTTGTCTATATAAGGCTATAGGATCACAAGCTAGACCTCATATGTATCTTTGTGTGATGATAATCATAAGGTTGGGTTCACATTGGGAGGAAAAGATCAGTTATTGTTGCTATTTTTTATTGCATTGATATTGCACAAACTCCTTTCCCTCTTACATTTTATCATTTTCACTTGAGGCAAATGATCTTGATACTTGGTTAAATCTTTAAAATTCTCTTTGGTGTTTTTGAATTAACGGGTTCAAAGAGATTCCAGTTTTATAATATTTGTGCTATATATTTTCATTAACTGTTGAATGTTTGACTTTGATATTCTTTTTCTTTTTATGTTTAAAAGGGTTGGTATTTCTTTATTACAAAGATCTTCAAAAGAGGATATCGCCTTACCTTACAAAATAAGATTTAGGTTTGATTTACAACAACCACCAAAAAACATTTCTGTAAGTGAATATTTTATAATAGCAATAGATTCCCAAGAGCAATTGTTGAAAACCATCTGTATATATCTAGAAGAAGATGCTCGTCTCTTTGGGATTGTTTAGATCACAATTTATTAAGAAAAAAGAAAAGGATTGCTGTTTGCTTTGAAAAGTTATTTAGGTTTTAGTTCTCAGAGCTTACACAATAATGGCTCTTACTCCCATTGGTTTAAAAATCAATAATTTTATCATCGTGAAGTATTTGATAAAACATACTTCTTTTCACACATGAGTTAGGAAGCTATAGGGTTTGTAAGTGCTGCAAGTTCTATTAACTACAGCTATGTCCTCTTTCCAAAATACCTTACTCAGCATTCAGTAATTTTTCAAAACAGTATTTTCCTATTTTTGAAAACTATAAAACAAATTATGTCATTTTTCTTACTACACAGTTGGAGAATTTAATGCTGGATAAAGATGGCCACATAAAAATTACAGATTTTGGACTTTGCAAAGAAGGGATCACAGATGCAGCCACCATGAAGACATTCTGTGGCACACCAGAATATCTGGCACCAGAGGTAGGCTATGCTTTCATTCGGAGGAAAAATCTAATATGGCCATATGTTTTGCAAAGTAAACCATTTAGCATTAAAAAACATTGCGGTATCTACTATGTCTTATTTTTAATTCCAGTATAGTTAACATGCAGTGTTATGTCGATTTCAGGTATATAATATAGTGATTCAACATTTCCGTACATTACTCAGTGCTCATCATGATAAGTGGACTCTTACTAATCCCTGTCACCTATTTCGCCCATCCCCCCACCCACCTCCCCTCTGGTGACCACCAGTGTGTTCTCTAGAGTTAAGAGTTTGTTTCTTGGTTTGTCTCTCTCTCTCTTTTTCCCTTTGCTCGTTTGTTTTGTTTCTTAAATTCCACCAACACGAATCACATCTATTTTGCTCTCACTTGTTTAGCATGGGATTATAGAGCAAAAATATGTAGCAATTATATTTTATGAGCACAAAGGTGCTAACTTCAGTAGAGTAAGTCAGTTTTTATGTTTTGGCCACATACATTTTATTTCTTGATTATGCCCATTTTGATTCATTTATTAAAATCAGGTAATTGAATAGCATCAGCAGGAATGTTTGCAGTTTTATAAGCTATCTTGGATTTTCCTTCAAAACAAAGAAACAATGATAATTGACATTCGCAGTGTTGTGGATTTCCATATTTCATTATTGGAAAGTATTTTATAGGGAAAGTTAATGAAAGGACAGTAGCTACATCTTGGAATTCATGCCAAAGCAAGTCCCAACCAGTGACCTCCCCATGCTGAAGGTTCCATAATAATTTGTGAATTTGTTTATTCAACAAATATATATTACATATCTCCTATGTATTGGGTATTTGTCTGGGTGATGTGGTTACAGGAGCAAGACACAAAAGACCCTGCTCTCTGGAGCGAAACAATAAAAATAAGTAAATACCCTAATGTCATCTAATGACTAGGAGGCCCAGGGAGAAAAATAAAGCTGGATAAAGGGAAGGGTGTGGTGTGGTGGCTATTTTAGATAGAGTTCAAATTACTATGGCCTTGTAACAAAGCACTCCAAATCCTAATAGTGAAAAACAAGCATTTTATGTGCTCTCTGGTTCAGAGTCAAGAATAGTCAGGGGACAACAGGGATGACTTATCTCTGCCCCACAGCATGTGGGGCCTCAACCAGAAGGACTTCACAGCAGCAGGGTGACTGTGGCTGGAGGCTGGCGAGCGGAAGCATCCTCACTCATCTGACAGTCGGTGTTCCTGTCCGCCGCTACCCTGACAGGCCATCACCTGGAGCCTTGACCGAGAGCCTCAGCCTCGCCAGGTGGTCCAGACCTCTTCAGCCTTGGGTTCCACAAGTGAATGTCCTGAGGAACGAGTCACAGGCTGTTTCCCCTTGTTTTGTTTTGTTTTGTTAGGTTTTGTTGTTATTGTTGTTGTTCACCTAGTAAACCATTAAGAAATGTTTTATTAGTTTTTTGCAAAGTCCTTTTCATAGTATATTTGTAATAACTTTACTGGAGTTCAGGCCACCTACCATAACATTCAGCAGTGGTTTTTATTATGTTCACAGAGTTGTGCGACTGTCAGCACCATCTAATTCCGGAGTATTTTCATTACTCTGACAACACAACCCATACCCATTAGCTCCTCTCCCCCCAGGCAGCCACAATCCACTTTCTGTCTCTACAGGTGTGCCTCTTCTGGACATTTCCTATCAATGGAGTCCTATAATAGGGGGCCGATTGTGTCTGGCTTCTTTCACGTTGTAGGTTTTCAAGATTCATCCATGTTTTTAGCATTTTCTTGGTACTTCATTCCTTTTAATGGCCAAATAATATTCCATTGTATGGATATGCCACATTTTGTTTATCCATTCAGCAGTCGACGGACATTTGGTTTGCTTCCAGTTTGGGGCTGTAATGCTGCTGCGAACACTCGTGCATGTGTCTCCTTCTATGGCCTGGTTCCAAGAACCACACATCGTCTCTGTCATAGGCTTCCTGGTTAGGCATTCCAAGCCAACACCAGTTGAAAAGGTAGTGACGTTGACTCCCCCTTCCCCGTCGTAGAAGACCATGGGAGACAGGAGATACTGTTGCAGCTGTCTTTGGAAGATACGGTCTTCTATGGGCAGGATGCGCGGGAAAGTGGTGGTTGACCAGACAGCTGAATGCTAAGAAGGAGGCAGCTATTGCGGAAGTGGAGGGGATGAGCTTTGCAGACACGGAGAGCAGTTAGCGTAAAACCCTGAGGCAGGAACGAGCCCAGTTCCTCCCTCAGACTCTGGGAAGGTTGGTGTGGCTGAAGCCAAATAGGGAGGCGCTGATCTTTGATGGACGGATATTAGCTTATTGAACATCTGCTGTGTATGTGTGCTGCATGTTTGGAATGACCTTTTGCGATAGCATCCCTGATAGTTTTTTTAAAGGTGAGGGGACTGAGGATCAGAACTTCTTTTTTAATGGAGTCTGTACACCACAGGGATTTGTCGGAGAGAGGATCAGGAGTCTAACTAGGTCCATCTTATACAGGCCACTCTTCCTTTTTTAACTACATGTATTATGGCCCCCAAACCACAATTTCAAGACCACTTATAGATGTCAATAATTGTCATTTTTAAGGTGAATGCTTTATAAATGCTCAAAAGGAAAAGGTAATTAAATTAAGAAGTAGGAATACATCGAGAACCCTAGCATTCCCTATACATGTAGTAACTCATACCAGTTTGTTATTATAATGGGTTTTTTTTTTCAATTAGAGAGTAAATTTACATTTCAAGAATGTTGCATTATTATAAATAAGTGCTAATAATTTGAAATACAGTACATTTCCAAATATTTTCTTGAAGGCTGCCAACAATATTATTTTCTCTGTTATAAAATCTGGAGTTTAAGATCCTCCCATTTGGGGCACCTGGGTGGCTCAGTTGGTTAAGATCCTCCCATTTTTGTGGCGAATTAAGTAAAATTTTCGGAACACTTCCTTATTTATTCAAATATGAGATCATATTTTCTAGAATAGGTTGTATTTGTGAATGTCATGAAAAACAAATCCTTTGTTTCTCTGGAATTCAAGTAACCCCTGTGATCCTTGGCCACAGATGATGCCATCCTGTATTGAGAATAACAAAATTAGTTGTGTCACAATTAGGGAAATTATTTCTGAAGAAGATAAACACATCTCATTTCATTCAGAAGCAGATGATCTCAGAGACAAAGATACTGTTTTACATGTTTATATCATCAGCTGAAGAACAAAACCAAGAGTTTCATGCAAGAAGGGTCCAGTTGTTTCTAAAGTGAAACTTTACAATTCCCAAGAAATTATCGATTTCTTTTTAAAAAGAAGTAAGAAACATTTCTGTGTACCTTTTTTTTTTTTTTTTAATATTGCAGACGTCTGGTCTTTAACAGCATTTTCTGTACCCATAGCTGATATGTGTTGATCCATAATTACGGTCTCAATCCCTCTTTTTTCTATCACTGTCGTTACCATTTGGGGATGACAATTCCTGAAACAGCTAACTTCTCATGCAATTTAAATTCTTCCATTTTAAGTATTTGTGTCAATCATGGAATTTTTGTTAAATAGGGGTAACTTTGAATGTGTTTACTCTTACTTTTAAGAACAAGAATTTTAAGTCCCTTTCTCCGGTCTCCGATGTGGACCATTTCACTGAAGAACACTCTCGTTCGCTCAGGAGATACTTACAGAGTATTTATTAGGGGTCATGCGTTGTGTCATTGGCTGGGAATAAAAGATAGTAAGAAATGGTTTTTGTCCTCAAGTAGCTTGCTGTTTACCAGGGTGATAAGAGACAGAAAACAATCATTACTGTGCAAGAAAATAATTGCTTTCCTGGAGTTGTGCCCAGGGTCGTGGGAGGAGAAGGGTGTGTCAGCCTGCTGGGAGGGCCCAGTGGCAGTGAACAGGGAGCAGGAAGACAGGGGGCTGGATACAGAGATGGGGACTGAAATGCAAAGGAGTTTAGCTTTGATCTCTGGGTAAAGGAAAGTCACTTTGGAATTGAGAACAAGGCAATAATGTGATCAGATGAACATGATCAGAGTCAGAGGGGTGGGCAAGAGCCCTTGAGATGGTGTCTCTCACTTTCCTTGAACCTTGAAATTTCTAGTACATTCCATCATCAATGCCAGACTTTTCTCCATGGTATGTAAGTCATAGTTGCTTATCAGACCTGCAATACATTCCCGATCACTGCTTCTCTTGTGAGTGGCTCATTGTCAGCGTTGTCTCTTCCTACACAAGACTTGTTTACACACTGTGGAGAGAGCTCAGGCCTCCTGTGTCTCATCTAGCAGTGTCACCCTCTGCCTTTTACTTTGCCTTCACCTGGCAGAAATGCTCTTCTCCTTAAAGATCCACGAAGGCTATGAAAAGATACTTCAAAAAAGACTTAGGGATCAGGTCAAAACCGATTGTTAACTGTCCGACATGTCAGACTCATAGCTGGTGTTAAAGACAAATTTTAAGTAAGCTTAAGTTTCTTCTTGTAGCATAGAACACCGGGAAAGATGACTCTTACAGTATAAAAATGCCATTTCTTGGAAAAAGAGTATTTACAAGTATTTGTTCTCTTACCTCTTTTGGTAAAGAATTAAGAGGTATTTATTGGTAAAGGAAAAAAAATCATGTCTTTTTTTTAAGAGGTTGGAGAGACACAGTGCTAGCAGGCATATAAAGTACGCATTTAGTATCCTACATCTCTAAAAATGCATTTGTATCTGGTTTTAAATGAATGTGTTTTTGCTCTTATATTAGAAAGAAACCTTACCTGCCATACATTATGGACGATAAGATATTTCGAGAGAATTTTGTTTTTTAAATTGATACTATATTTTCCACGTAGAAATTCAAAAAGAAATTGGAAATCACATATAAAATCTTACTGTTAAATTTTATTATTTGATTTGGCTCTCATTGAATCCAAACCATTTTATGCAGTGCTAATTATTTAGCCTCAGCTTTGCTCTTGAGTTAGCAGTACCTGATCAACTTTCCAACTGTAAAACAGTTTGAAAATCAAATGTAGCTTACATGCAAGACCCAACAAAATTAAAAGTGTTAAGTACGTTTTGGCAGTTCACTTTTATTATGCCCAGTCCTCAAATGTACCAGCAGATAATCATCTGAATGTTAGTTATTTTTCACATGCTTATGTGATCACACAAAAAGTACATGCTAAAAAGAAGCAGATGGTGACAGATGGGGAAGGTTGAATAAGGTGGTTTTGGAAACCTAGAGAAATGCACTTCTGTAATAGTGTAAAAATAAAAATTATTTGATAATCAAGTTAGAACTAACAAAAAGATTGCAGAAAAATGGCTTGGCTGTTGGAAAATGCATAGTACTGAGTTGTGGTTGCTATTCAGAAAAAATATATATACATAATTTGATTTCATGTAAGTGTAAAAGGTTTTTTTCCAGTGGCTAAAGTTGCATTGTTTGATGTGTTCTTCGCTTTCAGAGCCTCATTCTTAGAAAACATTCACTTGCTGTCATTTTATTCGCTTGTCTTCTGAAGCCTGCTACCTTTATTATCTTTCATATAACATATAATTTGAAAATATCTGAAAGAGACCAGATATTTTGCCGACGACTTTGAGAAAAAGATTTTCTCGAAGTTCTTGTGGTGCCGTAGAGGGAGTAGCACAAATGGACGTTAAATTTCATGTAAATTTAAAGCCAGAGATACGCAGTTACTTCTTCAGAATGAGCTGGGAGCATCCACAGATTCAGGGTAAATGTAGTTGCTGACAACGAGTAGTGCAGATGGGGTGGGGGGGGCGTTTAGAACCCAACTCGATTTAAATGTATGACATGGAATTGTATGTATTTATCTTCAAGGCAACAAAGAAGAGATTTTATAAAAGGCATCATTTCCTGGGCTCTGTCGATATTGTCGTTAGAGCTTAAGACAAATGAGTGAGTCCAAGGTTAGCATGTGTTTGCACATTTACTCTGCAGGTAAAAATAGGAGCACACAGTTACAGTTCGCTTAGCCCTCGGACAAAATTCTACCGCTTCTAACAGATTGTGAAACTAAGTCTTCAAATGCCTAAGCATTTTGTAAAAATAAAAAGTTTTAGTAGCCCTTCTAAAACTGTGTGCATCCCTCATATTTTATTTGTTAATAATTCATGTAACACTCATCCTCTTAAGGCCTTTTTGAAAACCTTTATCCTCTTGAATGGCTCCAAAAAGGAGGATCCATCAATATTAAGGGGGAAATTAAGTGAAGGAGCACAGTGATTAGTTTGGGTAGAGGTTGTCCGCTCATGTATAAGGAGACTTAAGGGCCTGTAACTGTCATGAGTTGGCATGCTATTTATACTGTTTCTGGGTAATGGTAAACATCATCCCACTTTCTCCCCAAATTGGATATTACTTAAATATGAACGAAAATAATATTTCTAGTTCAACCTTCACTGTCTCTGGGTGTCGCTAAGTTGCGGCTCCTACTTCCTTAGAGGCCTGTGAGTTCCTGCAGCCCCTAGTTCTCACCTAAAGTTCTTTTCGGTGTTGTGTGCTCTTTCGGCTTTAGCAGCAGGAATAGTTGCATTCTGTGCTTTGGAATGATTCTAGGTTAAGCCCAGAATTTAATTTGAAATTCTCTGAAGCATGACAACTGAGACAAAACTCAGTGCCCGCTGGGCGCGCGCTACTGATGACCTGTAGTATTTTGCAATGGCTGTCATCTTTTGGGTGAGAAAGGCCCAGTTTCCTGAAACCCCTCGATGGCTGTTGCTCTGGGATCGGAGGGAAGTAGGGAACTGCCTGGGCAGATGTGCGTAAGTGCGTTGCACCCGTGTAGTGCTCCTCTTGCTCAGGAGAGCTGCCTGCTGCAGCCAGGGACTGCTTTCGAGAGGACGCTGTGAGCCGTCCTTGCGTGGACACGCAAGGAAGCATCCGTAAAGCCTACAGCCCTGCTCCTTCACAGCAAATGGCCTTTACCCTCAGTCTCTTAAGAATTAACAGAGTGCTTGAGAACCGGGTATAAAATAAATATCCGTGAAGAAAATACCAAGAAACAGTGGAATTCGTAATTCCCATGAAATACAGACTTCTAAAGCTGCACTACATTTTAGAATCTGGATTGGAAGACTTAACAGGTCTTTTTTTTTTTTTTTAAGCAGATTCCTAGGATGTGGAGAATATGTAAAGGATTTCCATAAATGATAAAGTATAGAAACGTATGTTTACATAGAAAACACACACATATCCGTTACCTGAAATACAAGGTTACCAGGAAAAAAAAAATTCTTTTTTGAATTAATGGTAAATTGGTTCATCCAAGTTCGCAGTTTACTTTCACAACATAGGTGTGCAGACAGTTTGTTTGGATGTTTAATTTTTTCCCCCATCTGTTCTGTCTGGATTATTGATTGAGCAGCAAGCCACTCCGGGGCATACATCCCCTCCTTATAATTGCTTGCCTTGGGTGCATTGTGTGGCCTGGCGGCCAAGCCGAGAGAGGTGTTCCTTCAACCTTCCAGTAAATCCCAGTTGGTAAGAGAACACTGGAGTGAATATGGTTTTTGGAAGTACCCATTCGCCAAATAAATATTTACATTGGGAACTTTAACTGATGATATCATTTTAAAATTCATAGTTTATTATTATCATCCTTGAAATTAGTAACCATTCAAGAGCTACTTATGCTGATTTTTATTTAACTCCCCTGGCTCTTTTATAAACAGAAGCATCTACATCAACTATTACCAAATATTAACCAAATGTTACCAGAATATTTAATGGTAATGGATACCTGCTGTGACCTCCTTGAAACCGGTTTTATTATATCAGAAAGTGAAGCACTCTCTGGCTCCTGGTTGAAAAATGGAAACTAAGCCTTGTTTCCCAGCGTTTGTGTTCTGTTTGGATATTGAGTTACTGTGACCTCTTATCATTGTTGAATATTTACATTACTTCTGGTGTTCCAGATCACCTCTTGTCCTTTATGTCTCTCTTTTGCATTAAATGTAGTTACAAACTAAAGCTACATCTGTGGTGACAGAGACAATAGGGTGCAAAGGAAATACCAAGTGTCTGCATTCGTATTGAAACCTTGAGTTCAGTTGTAAACATTAGTAACAGTGATTCTGTGGAAAAGAGACACTTTCTTTAATCCTTCAGAAGTCTTTCAGTGGATTATTTCTCTAGGAGCAGATTTGATCTGCATTTATATCCAAATTATATGATAAGGCGAGTGGTAATGGAGTTGAAATGCACTTTGCCATGCTGTGCCTCTGCGTTACCGATAATCGCACCTTTTGAGCCCTCCTGATAAACAGCAAGTAAATTAGCCTTTTTCTGGGGAAAAAAAAAAAGGTCACCAGAAGTAGTCAGAAGGAATTGCAACTCTTAGGTTAAGGAATGTAAATTTTGTATGTTACTGTAATTTGGGGGAAAATATGTGCTTTGAGTAAGGGAGGAAAATTGTCTTTAGAAAATAATATAAAAGAGGCTGTGGATTTTAATTTCACTCTGGAATTTCTAGAGCCTTTGGAAGTATTGTGTTTTGAGATAATTTAGATTTAGGGAGAGAGAAAGGATATTGTCTGAACAGTGGCAACATGTTTTATATTCTGTATCCACATGTAAAATATAATCGCTTTTCTTTTTATTTCTTGTATATTTCATCTTCCAGCTGTTTGGAGGTGGGAGTTGAACAGAAATCTTTCTTTTTAATTGAGAACAAAGACTCTTAGATTAAGAGGGCTGGCTGGGTTTTTAGGGTTTTTTTCTCCCCGGCGTTGCTGGACTTCAGGTGTCGATAAGATACAATATATCAAATCAGATTCGTTCAGTTCAAATAATACAGCAAACAGTTCTAATTGCAGTGTGATGTATCTATATATTCATTAAAGTGCGTATGTTCAGAAGCAAAACCACTTATTTTGAGAATCAGTGTTCATTTTACAAAGCGAAATAAAAAATTTATTTTATCAAACAGATATTTTTACAATGCAGTTTTATTTTTCAGTTGCTTATTTCTTTTCAAAAATAAAACCCTTTTTTTATGTACTCACTTTCCCTTCTGGCTGCAAACCAGGTATTTAAACAAAAATAAAGGATTGCCAGTTTTACCAGCTGGGGATGAGAACCCGGCTGGTGAAACGTGGGTTCGGGAAGCAGTTAATCCAGCTTTTATGCTTTTTATGGTTTTATGAAAAAAGAGGTTAAAAACCACATTTGGCTGTTTTTTGCGCGTGCCACTGTTTTGTTGGTGTTGTAGGAATTGAGTAAAAGGTTACTTAGATTTTAAAATTGTTTGTCATTAGGTGAAATCCTGGATCTATTAGATCAGGCCCACAAACAGTCCATTCTACTAATTGGACAGGAGATAGATTCTTGAACAATCAAAAGTCACTGGTATTTAAAAATCATACATACAGCGTTTTCTTTCACTGAAGTAATAAGTACACAGCCGAATTCTTTCTGCTTCTTTAGGTTATTTCTTGTTTTCTCTGTGTTCTTACATTACTCATTTCGAACAAGTAGAAATCTGAAGTATTTTTAGCCAAAGACAAAAACTAGAATTTGTTCTTCCCCAAAATATTTTGCTTAGTTTGTTACTCTACAAAAGATTTTTTGGAAAAACATAGGAACTGGACTTGTGTTCATATCTTGCTAATGCAGTTCCTATGTCATCTTGAGACTGGATACAACCGAAGTAAAAATCTTCTCATAACATTTGAAAAAAACTGCTGAAGTAATCTTTAAGTAACATAGTTTTTTCTCAAAATTACATTCTCCATGCATATAAATACCCTCTCTACCAAGTGCCTTTCATAGCATTGATAGGTAATCATGGTCTAACTGTCAAACATACCATGTCAATTCTATGAAATTATTGGTAAATTTTAAATAAAAGTCACATAGGAGTAATCTTCAACAACTTATTTACTTAACTCAAACTAAGAAAGTTTGGAACATGTGCACCACTTTTTTCTGTATCAAATTCTTATGTAATCAGTTATAAGATTTTTTTAATTGGTTTTCTTTCTCTATTTGTCCCAAAGCTAAGAGAATCAGATAAAGTAGGCTTTAAGATTATTCAGATATAGTAATTTAAAATAAAATACTGAAAGATCCTGGGGCGCCTGGGTGGCTCAGTTAGTTAAGCGTCTGCCTTCGCCTCAGGTTGTGATCTCAGGGTCCTGGGATCGAGTCCTGTGTCGGGCTCCACACGCAGCTAGGAGTCTGCTTTTGAGATTCTCTCTCCTTCTCCTTCTGCCCCAACCCCTCCTTGTGCTCTCTTTGTCTCTCTGTCTCTCAAATAAATAAATAAAATCTTTAAAAAAATATTGGAAGATCCAAATAAGTGAAGAAAATTGCATTGGATGAGGAACATACCTAATAAGAAGGTACAAATCAACATTTTCCTGAGACAAATGCTGAATTATTATGCCCTGATTTGAATAGGTGGCTCTAACATAGCCTAACTGATACTGTCCTATCCTTTCTTTCAAAATTTATTTTGCACAGAATGTATTTTGGGAAATAAATTTAAGGGCATATACCAGAGAGATACTGCACTGTGATTTTTGGTGTTTGTGTTTAACAGAAATTTTATTGTGAGGTACTAAAGCTTTGGACACACCCCAAACAGTAAATCTTTATATTCACTTTGTTGACTATTTCCTTAAAGAGTTTAAACATGCATGAGCCCTCCAGAAGTTTCCAGCTTGATTGTCATGCTCGCTGTGCCCTGAACCTGTCTATATGACTCTGCGTACATGATTCCTGTCCTCACAGTTTGACTCAAGTTCCTTAGTTCTTCTCCATGGTTCCTTATGCTCAGTCAGCACGACTTCCCTCCAAGTTACTTGAAGTCCACATTAGTAAAACCAGAGTGAAAAATTAAGTAGGCCTATGAGAAAATGTGCAGATACACAAACCATTTTTGCTTGAGCCTTAGTCATCACTCACTTGGAATGTGCCACGTGGCCCTTTATGGTATACTGGCCACTTTGGGACATGGATTGAACATTTCACATATCTGGTGTGATTCATATCTTTTGTGGGATGCTTTCTAGTTTAAATGTCAAGATGTGAGAGTAGCCTACCTAGGCTTTGCAAGTTAGGATTCACTTTGATGTAAGAATTGTACATCTGGTAAAGACTGCTCTAAAAGTTGATGTGTAATAACGAATCTTTTCACTGGTTTCCCTCTTAGGTGTTAGAAGACAATGACTATGGCCGAGCTGTGGATTGGTGGGGCCTGGGGGTCGTCATGTATGAGATGATGTGTGGGAGGCTACCTTTCTACAACCAGGATCATGAGAAACTTTTTGAACTAATACTAATGGAAGACATTAAATTTCCTCGAACACTCTCTTCAGATGCAAAATCACTGCTTTCAGGGCTCTTGATAAAGGATCCAAATAAACGGTAAGCCACAAATAACACTCGATGGGCTATGGACGAGTGTGGGTAGATTGTGATATGGAGATTAATCCAAATATAACTAACTCCAAGGAGCAGTGTATTTGGTGTAGACATCTTCCCACTGAAATACTGACTTATTTTTAACTGCATAATACAGAACATTGTAAAAATTTCTTCAACTCTTTCCTGACTTGGAAACCTTATGCAGATTTTGCCAAATAAGGATTTTGAGGGTTTTCATATCCATATTGTGAGTGAACAATTTCTTAATTGCCCTGGTACTTGCTATTGTGGGGATAGAAGTATCCCTTTTTTTTTTCCTTTCAGTCTCTGGGTCTTTATATTTATGCTAATTTACATAATAAAAAAGATAGACTGGGCTCTGTACTGTCCTCTCATCCCAACCTGTGTTAACACATCCAACTACTTTTTTTTGTTTGCCATTTGAAGATACGCTTTTCCTTGTGTGGCTGAGAGGATTAATGGCAAAATACGTTTACACACTTTGTATTTCTTTTGTAGCTACAACTGTGACCTGAAGAATCCTACAGCCCTTTGCTTACTTAATCAGTGAACTGTAGTATTCTTTGTTCATGTTTCTATATTCATCTACACATACAATTTGTAAGCCACGTATGAGATGACTATTAACGTAAAAACGTCCCTGAATCTCTCGTTTTTTCCTGTAGACATATAGGACAGCCAGCATTGCTCTAAAAATCACTTAGATACTAAGTATCTTGAGGATAGATTTCAAGATTTTATTGTCAAATCTTCCCTAATGTGTTTTTGCAAAGTTCTGTTTTGGGTTGCTGCTCATTATGTATTTGTTGACAGACTGAATTAATGCAGGAAGGAATAAATGAATCCTAAAATATGGGTTTTGTTTACCTTAGAAATGGTTTCCATCACACACTTGTAGCTTCTAAATTTATAAGAAGCATGATTTTACTTTCAGCAGAAATAAGCAAACATAATAAAAGAGACACCATCCTTTTGCTTCTTGAAGAACCTTTCAGAAATGTGTTTTATGATCCTGGTAATGGGGAGCTTACCTTGTATTTGTAGAGTGATTTCAAGTGTTCTTTTTCAGGGCATTTGCATATCTGTTGTCCCCTTTGCTGTTTCTATGGCCTTGTAGAGTTGATAGGTAGATATTATTCTCATTTATATTTGAATAAGGACAAAACAGGCCCGGAAAGGGTTAAGTGATTTATCCTACAGAAAATTCCTGTGGAATAAGAGTAATCAACTTTCTTGGTGCCTATTGGTATTTCTCCTGTATCTGATTTGCAGTGCACCCACTTCTCAGTTGGTTCAGGTTGTGAAATGTGTTCCATTTTTAGTGTGATTATTTCATAATTAATGTAACAGGCAGCACTTGGTGATAGGTGATCTTTAAACAGAGCTAGGATTTCCATTTTATCTACTTGATTTTGGGATCTAATATTTGGCTTGGATTTCAAGGGCAGTGAATTTTTAGCCCATCCTTTCATGACTCCTCCAGGTAAATCTGACAGCCCTTTCCCTTATGGTCCCCTCTGTAAGCAGCTGGTAGAACAAACTGGTATTTGTGGTTCTTGTGTCTGTGTCTCATTCATTTTCCTATCCCCCCCCGCCCCCCCCCCCCCGGGGCCCGGGCGGGGGCATAGCACATAGTAGATACTTAATAATTGTTGAGTAAATGTGAGGTAAATTTCTAGAATGTTAGTGGGCTGATGTGTAGGACAACTCCTGAAGGTTTGTCCATCCAGAGGTTGGTATTATCTAAAGGGAAGATAGGGTATTTTCAATGATTTGCTGTTTTCATTTAAGGTGGATATGTCAAGCCCCTCCACTGTTGCATTAAAATATCAGGAATGCGAGGATGAGCGAGACAAAGAAGCTCTGCTGTCGATGTTCGTAGAGTAATGCGGGACACAGAACGTGTCTTCACAGTTGCTCAGGTCTACCTACAAGTGCCTGTTGAAATTATTAGCTCTGTCTAGGGGGCTGGAAAGGTTGGAGTCCACGGGGGGGTGGGGGTTCATGCAGAGAAATTGACATGGAAAGGAATCTAGAATTGCAAATGAACATGGCATTTGAGAAGTTCAGCGACTAGAGTGTGTAGAGTATGAGTTGGGAAATGTTGGGAGATAAAGCTGAAATGGTAGATTGCAAAGACCTTATGCTTCTTAGAAAATATTTATCCTTTATTCAGAAGAGTATGAAAAGCCACTGTATTATGAAAAGTAAAAGATGGTGTAATCGGATTTGTGTTATGAAAGGTAGCTCTGGCAGATTCATCATGGATGCATTAGAACAGGGAGTCACAGAATGTGAAGCCAGCAGCTGAAAATCATATCAGTGCTTAGTAGACACACAGTGGCTGAATATATGCTTTGGGGCCCCATCGCCATCTCGGAGGCTACTGGAGCCATGAGAATAGTAGGGAGAGTCTAGTACAAAGGGAAGAAGGCCTAGGACAGAATCCTGAGAAACAGAATTTAAGAGGTAGAAAGAAAGAGAAAGAGCCACTCAAGGACCCTGAAAAGTCTTTGGAAACATAAGATAACATAACGATAGACCTCATTATTCTTCCTATTCAACAATTGTAAATACTGATGAATTTTTCTGATACTCTTTACTGAATTTCTGTCCATTCTACGAAAGGGTCAACTACCATTTTGCCTTTATTTCTTATTCTCCATCACTTTATGCTCATTCTATTAGTATCTCCTCTATCCTCCTATGCACAGTTTCTAAGAAAAGCATGACCTCATGCTGCATTCAGTAGCACCAGGAAAATACACATTCCATGATGTTCCTACTAATGAAGAATCCATGTAGCTGAGGATTTAATTTGGCATTCTGATATCGGAGTTTACTATTCTTAGACATAAATATCCTAGTGCAAATCATATTTTGATATTATTTTGAAGTCTTAAATCGTATATTAGGGAGTCATTGACATTGAAATTTTTGACAGTTTCACACTTGGAGAAAGTGCGTGTTAAAGAATCTCTCCCAGCTTCTAAAATGGCAGTCTAAGATTATATTCTTAGACTTCACATAGTACTCATGGCTGATACTTTAGTTTTTTATATATTTGACAAATATAGATTAAATGCTGGCAATGTCCAAAGCCAAGCTATTGCTAGAGAACAGAGGGGTGACATAAAATGAATAACTGAAGCTGGATTAAAACCTTCTATTTACAAAATGATGATGGTTCTCTACTCCCAATTCCCACCTCCCCCACCATCTCCTGTGTCATTCAAAATAAAAACAATAGCGTAAGTATAAGAAAGTACAGCAAGCTTCTGAGTTTCCTCATGCAGACTACTTTGATGCATACTTCGAGATGTTAAATTCTCTTCAGAAACACTGCTTTTTCTGACTCCCTAAGTATGAGCTCAGAATGCTTTTTGGATCATCCAGTCCTGATCTCTGCCCTCAAAAGACTTTGCAGCCCAGCCAGGGAGGGACATACACCACTTGGAGTAGACGAAGAAAGAGCATGGCCAGGGGGTGGAGTTTTGGCATTCGCTAAATACAGACCCGCCAGTCAGAAAGCCCTGCCTACGAACACCGCTAGTACCATCTGGTCTAGTCTAGAAGTTCCCTGTCAGCCCGGTGGTTCATTCCGTACAGTCTGGGACAGGAGACCTAGACTGTGGGAACCACGGATCATCACCACAGATACTCCGATATCGGCTCCATTCTGACCATGTATCAGGGAATCCTGGATTCTTCCCCAGTCGTGTGTTCCTTATACCTAATAATAACCAGCACCATTAGATTGTATTATCATTTGTTTATTATGACCTGTTTGTTTCTTCCTACCCAGTGGTGTGTGGGAGTTGGCATGTACCGACTCATAAGAGCCAGTGTTACATTTCAAGGATTTTGTGAGCTGGTTGTTTAATACGGTCATAGTTACAAATCAAATTATATGAACTTACAGATCAAATCAAGTACATTAAAAACACAGGTAATAAATACTCATAATTCATCACTCCTTAATAATTTTGTTACGTTTTACTCTTCTTGGTGCTTTTGAGGTTGCTTTTATCTGTTGTGTCTATATAGAAATACTAAAGAACGGTTTGCTTCTGTGCACGTCTTCCCACTTCTGTGTTGAGTGACATCAGGTTCCTAACTTGAAATTGGCCATGGGGGGGGAGTATTTACATCACCAAAATTGGCAAACTTTGTAAGTCAGGGCTTGCTTTATTGTTTTGTTGATTGTTTAGATTTAAGAAACTAATAGAGAAAATGTTAATAACACAGATTACATTTTACTTTTATTTTATTTTTTTGGAGAGAGAGAGCAACAAGGAGGGGCAGAGAGAGAATCTTAAGCAGGCTCCACACTGGGCATGGAGCCAGACACAGGGCTCGCTCGATCTCACACCCTGAGATCATGACCTGAGCCGAAATCAAGAGTCAGACACTTAACCGACTGAGCCACCCAGGCACCCTATACAGATTACATTTTAACGTTTGTTCTGTCTTTATCCATGACATTGTGAATAGCACACAAAAATGAGGAAATATTCTTCCACCATTCATCAAGGAAATCACTCATATAACTGACAAGCAAGCGAAGGTCTGATGTGTGTCTTTGTTGTATCACTTTCAAATTAGTCTTCACCATAAACAAAAACATCAGCCAGTATTCACGTTGGAGCTACTCCTAACCCAATTAGTGTGGCTTTCGAGTTCAGCAAAAATTAACAAATGTTTTCTGTGAGCATCACTTGGCTATTTTAGAGTAAAGGGCGTTCTGTATTTTATTATTTTTTATAAATTTTGTGCCTCGCATCCTTTATGTCTGTAAAATTCATAACAAACGTGTACATATAATCTGCATATGTAGTATTACACATGCATCATTTCCCCCTGAGAGCTGGCTGTTAAGTACACCGTTCCTGGCCGTGAACAAGACCAGAGAAAGCTTGCTCTGTCAATCCAGATTTAAACAGATTGCCTTTCCTTTCTTTTCCCTGCTCTTTCCCCATTCTTTCTTTTTTTCTTCCCTTTCACTCCCCTCTTGCTTCCATCTGGTTTTTTGTTTTTGTTTTTGTTTTTTTTTTGCTTTTCTCATTCCTTCTTCGTAGTGACTAATATGCACTATATGAGACTGAGAAAGCTGGAAAATACCTGAATTTCATACTGTGCCGGCTCTCTGTTAAGTAAGAGTACCTGCAAAGATGGGGGGGCATCTTTAAATTGGTAACATGTATTAGAGCTTGCATAATAAATTAGGTTACAGTGATATTTCGTAGATTAGCAACGTCATTTCTGTGGAAATTAACTTCAGGTATGAAAATAGCCGCTGAGTTTCTATCTATTAGCAATACTGTACAAGTTGCTTTTCTTACTAATTATTTAGTCATTTCAGAATTTATGGTAACAAGGATAGTTTGACCTGAGTCTTAACCACAATAAATTTGGTTTATAGAATTGACTATGGCAGTTGCTCCCATTTGTTGTGCTAAGTGCTTACCTCTGTTATTTCTAACACTCGTGGTGATCCACCAGGCTGGTATCATTGTCCCCCTCTACAGTGGGGACACTGGGACTAAGAGCTTGTTCTTGTCACATATCTTTTAAGTTCCAGCGCTCATTGCCTATTTCGGTTTTGTCCCCAAAGCCTGCACTCTTTGCAGGTACGACGTTGTCCTGAGGCTACTTCTTCTTCTTCTTCTTCTTTTTTTTAAAGATTTATTTATTTGAGAGAGAGAGTGCGAGGGAAGTGCAGGGACAAGGCAGAGGGAGAGGGAGAGAGAATCTCAAGCGGACTCCCAACATGGGGCTCGATCCCTTGACCCTGAGATCATGACGTGACCTGAGCCAAAATCAAGAGTTGGGTGCTCAACCGACTTCTTATTAATAGCACGTTAGGGAAATCAGATCTGACAGCAAAAGCTTTTTATTGGTACAGCTCTTGATCTCAAGAACTATGTAAACCACGGAGAATTACATTTCGTGAACACTTTTTTTGTTTCCTTTTGGGCTTATGTAAATGTCTTAATGCTCTCTCACTCTTGTTTCTGTCTCTTAGCCTTGGCGGGGGCCCAGATGATGCAAAAGAAATTATGAGGCACAGTTTCTTCTCTGGAGTCAACTGGCAAGATGTTTATGATAAAAAGGTAGGTTATTTTCATGGAACAATCTTTATATATTTTGGCTAAAATGAATTTACGGCCAAAAAAAATTTTTAAGTGAATAAAATTCAATGATGTAGTTTTCATTTTTATTCTACATATAATTGAATATAATATTGAACTTCTCAGCCCAAAAATTTATTGATTCTGACTCCCCAAATGCATCTTGAAATGTTATTCAGTATGGTAATTGATTTTTCTTTTATCACAGTAATGTTGGTTTGCTTCTCATTGTTTCCTTAATATTAAGAGAAAAAATAAAGACCCAATGTTACGTTATTCTTTAAGAAAACTAGCAAAACAAAATCAGAATGTTTTTCCTTGTCTTTATGTCTTTAATTTTAAAGTGAACTCTACAAATTTATTCATACAGATCTTATTTGAAAAGGAATTAAAAGCACTTTAGTTTTCAATATTTAACAAAGGAATGAATATTTTTCTTATTTCGGGCTTCTCTATAATTTGAAACTGAATTTTAATGCCCACAAAATGGATGCTACTAATTTTATAACTTTATTTTTATTGTAATCTGCTTATTACTTGTTTTTAATACTGTAATTTTTGCTTAGGACAGGAAATCATTGTGTCTAGTCCTTCTTTTTAATCTTTGTCTATTTTATTTGTACTATTTCAGGCATTGTTAGTACAGACACTGATTTTGATTTTTTGATTTTCAAACGCTTGTGTAAAATTTTTATAAAAATTTTACTATCAAATTTTTATGTATTTCCATATTTGCTTAGAATCTTTATCTAGTTCTTTTGTGTACTTAATCCTTCTGTTTCAATTTATTCCAGTTTTCCCCTGAAAGATATATAATCAGCAACACTTAGGAAATGTCTATTTTGTGCCAAATATTCTTTTCTATTAATCCCTAAGGTAAAGATAGAATGATACCATATGACTTACGAGGAAGAAGACAAGTACTGAATTTTTGCCTTATGTTACGGGAATAGGGAGTGTGGTGATTTTCTAAGCATTTGTTGTGGAATAGTTGTGTGGTATTAAACACCTCTACTCGAACTTTAGACTCCCACCATGTACAAAGCACTGGGGTAGATATTGGATCCTTCCTGACCCTTCTGAGAAGCACATGACCGTTCTTAAATATTTATTAACTCCATGTAGACAAGTAGACATCCACTTTATAACACTGATAATGTTCTTTATGGGTTGTATCCCTATTTAGACCCTAATGGTGGCTATGTACTGTTTTTATCAAATCAGTTCACTACAGAAGACCCTTGTCAAAGAGAAGGATCAAAGTCTTCTCATGTCTCCCAGAAATAATACATGGTCAGAGGTTTTCTTTTCTTTTTTTTTTTTTTTAAAGATTTTATTTATTTATTTGAGAGAGAGAGTGAGAGAGAGAAAGAGCATAAGAGGGGGGAGCGGGAGAGGGAGAAGCAAACTCCCTGCTGCGCAGGTAGCCCGATGCGGGACTCGATCCCAGGACTCCAGGATCATGACCCTAGCCGAAGGCAGTCGCTTAACCAACTGAGCCACCCAGGCGCCCCGGTCAGAGGTTTTCTTTGGTGTACAAAGCTGTAAGCCACAAACATATATCCCTTTGTTGTACCCTCACCAAGGAGAACTCAGTAAAAAAAAAGGGTGGGGGGTAGAAAGAAGGAAGGAGAGAAAACATTTCTTGAAGAGACAATTGTGAGGCACTGTTGTGTCACTGCTAACTTAAAGAAGAGGCAAAACATGGGCTTTCTTCTGTCCTGTCAGGAGACTAAGATACGCCACAAAGATTTCCTGATCAGGGTTAGGCTCTCTGTGTTAAGTGGGAGTTTGGCGTCAACTGGGGAAAGCGCTGAGAGACACACATCCTGTCTCTGCTCTGCAGGGCTAGACATGCCCAGAGCCGAGGTGATAGCAAGACACCCACCAGCTCCCTTGAGGTGAATGGGATTGGAGGGGGCCAGCCAGCAGGAAGAAGGAGCTGCCAAAACATAGCTTTAGGTGATGTATTATGGAGGCAGGAGTTTAAATTGTTATAATTGATAAAAATAGATGCCACTTACTCTGAGCAAAGGTCTTAAGTGTCTTCCATAAAGAAGCACAACCACAAAAATTACAAAGCGTCCACAAACAGAAATCATCGGGACTGAAGGCTGCTGCAGGTTTACTCGGGTGGATGTCAGACGAGGCGTTGATGTTTCCAGGCGTCTTGCGTGCTTGAGGGATACGAGAGCAGCGGGATCGCGGCGCCTGCACATTCTGAGTCTGTCTCTGAAAGGCTGTGAACGCGCGATTGGGTCTGTCTGGGTTTGTATCACTAAGGAACAGGGAATTAGTTATGGGGATGCTGTAATACTCTTGGGGAGCTTTACTATTTTGTAGATCTATTATTACATAATTATTGGCCACTTTTGTATATATTGTGGCAAAACTAGAGATAAATTCATATAGAGACGCTAGTATCTTTAAGGGAAATCTGGATCTCTTCCTAGGTTAAGTAAGAAAAGTGAATTAATCTTAATTGTGAATATCCATGAAGAGCACAAGATTGAAGTGTGGAAATCCATGTCCTAAATTTGCTTCTTCCTTCCTGTGGGGAAATGGACAAGCCATTTTACTCACACAAAATTATGACCTCTGAAATGCCTTCAAGCTTTAAGATTCTCTGGAGGATGTTTTATAAGAGGAATTTATCTAGATAAATTTCTGTATAGACTTTACACTCAGTTTGTCATTTTCTACAAAAATCTGGGATTTTGTGTAATATTGCGTTGAATCTATGGATAAATTTGGGACAGAATAGACCTTTGAACAGGATCGAAGCTTCAGATCCATGAACATCATATACCTCTCCATTTATTTAGGTCTTCTTTAATGTCTCTCTGTAATGTTTCGTAATTTTCCATGTTCAAGTCTTATCCTTGTTTTGTTAATTTTGTCCTTAAGTATTCATGTCTTCTAATATAAATGGTATTTAAAATTTTATTTTCAGTTTGTTTGCTACCAATATATAGAAATACAGTTGATATTGTATATTTACCTTATGTCCTGCAAACTTGCAAAACTCAGTAGCTTTTTTTTTGTAGATTAGCCCATATTCTTTGCATAGGTGATTATGTCTTATGTAAATAAGAAGTTTTACTTCATTTTTAATTGGTATGTATTTCTTTTTTTCTTTTTCTTTTTGTTTTTTGGCTCAGTATATTGGCTGGGACCTCATTATAATGTTGAATAGAAATGGAGGCATGAACATCCTGGTTTTGTTCTTGATCTTATAGAGAAAACATCTTTTATCATTAAACATGATGTTAATTATCACAGATAGTACTGAGATCTTAGTTTTTAAATATCATTCTTCAATAAAAAGAACCAAAGTTACTTGGAAAAGTAGTTGATTTCAGAGCTGAGATGGGGAAAATAAAAGATAAGCCCAAGGAATTTTGTGGTGCCAAAAAGTAAAAAAGATAGATAGATAGATAGATAGATAGATAGATAGATAGATAGATAGATAGATAGA